>NC_056741.1:264158658-264293658 GCF_019279795.1 Protopterus annectens | reverse complement strand
TATTATGTGAATAATGTTTAAATACACCTTTATATTCCAATGGAAGTCTGATTTTCTAAATTTAAAAGGAACAACATCCTGATTCTATAAATGGTCTATGATGAAACAAAGACTTCACATTCAATGCTCAACAACCAGTGTTAAATCCAATAATATCAGAGACAGTGACAAATAAAAGGAAGAAACAAAAGTGAGACCCTTATTTAACAATAACATCCCATTGTTATTAACTGCATATGATGAAATATTCATCATCTAATCATTATTTTAACAATCTTCCACTGAATTCACTTTATCTTCGCTTGCAACATTTCCACAATTTGTTTTCTTATGTTGGTGTTTTCTACTCCATGTGTTTAAAGACAGATTGCAAGCATTTTGCAAGATGCAATCACTTTTGTTAATAGGGGAACAATCAATGTTCTTCACATCAATGTTCATATATGACGAAGAAAATCTGTTACTGAATACAAATACTGTCTAGACTGTATAGTGTTAGAAAACTGTCTCTTGCATTTCTCCTTAGGCACATTTTGAGATCCACACCACATGCTATCAGAGGCAAACTTAATAGAGCTAGTTATGTTTTTTTTTTCTAGAAAAATGGATTATTATAATCACTCAAATTCCACTGGAATTTATTAATGTTATGTTGTTGAATTTCTTTATTGTGCTGCTGAATAAATTTCTTATACTCCTCTAAGAGTTCACAGTAATTATAATCAGTACAAAAAAACAAAGTCTGCTCCAAACAGTCCTGGGCTTTCCTATGTAACTGAGGTAGAAGTTTATTGTAATACTAATTTAAAAATTGAACAAACTTTTGTGAGGCTATGGATTGTATGTCCCTCCATTTAGTCATAAAAATGTGGTTGTCACTGTCTACCCCAGGCTCAAGAAATCCTCTAGGGCCCCCTCAGAACCATTTCATTCTTCAAATACATTTTCAAACTTTTACTATGTCAAAGACTGGAATATGCCTTGTGTGTGACAGTTGTGAGAGAAGAGAACACCTGTTGAACAGTCCTGTTTAAACCCAAATCATTGTTTCCAGTAGATTTTGGGCATGTTTTCATAACAAAACAAATGCATCAGTTAATGCCCTCATTTTTCACCAGTAAATCAGCCACAAAAGCATTAAATTTGTTAAAGCATTCATGGCGTAGACCCCTGGATTGAATGAAGTTTTATAAGTTATTTTTTGGTTTTAGTTTTCATATGTCATTAATTTCTTACAATAGATGGCAGTACAGTAATATAGCTTTTCTTTCTATACTGAATGTGATTAATACTCCTAAATTGATATATTTTTTAAGTATATTGGTTTACATTTATATTACTTTCTCAAACTCACACAAAGGCACACACACACACACACACACACACACACACACACACACACACACACACACACACACACACACACACACACACACACATCTCTATACAAAATACATATATTTACCATCTGCATTAGATTTATTCACTTTGGGGTGTTCTACATTGTTAATACAGAAACAATCACAACAGAGAAATATAGAAAGCTGTATGTGTATAATATCTGACACTATAATCTAATGTTTGCTTCTGACAGTTATATTTAGACAACATTTCACACTCCACAAAAAAGAGAGAAAAAAAAACAATATGCTCTTTTGAACAGATCTCAAGACAGGAGGAACCCAAATACTGCAGATATCCTTATATCAACAGACACACTCACAGAGTATGAATCCTGGTTTAATAATTTCTAGCCCTATCTCAATAATCAGCCCAAGGTACTAGAAGCCCATGCATAAAACATAACTCTTTTACTGTTTGCAACCAAAACACAGGTCCTGAGATACATATTAAAAGCAATAAGAAACAGACATTTAGTATTCTAAACCTATTTTTTGCTGCTTTCTGCATTAACATCCTTTGAAATGCATTTAACCACATAATGACTGCAGAAGCATGAAAAAAGTTATTTGCACTCCTCCCCTGCCTGAGATCTCACTCCCTGGGATATGAAAGGTAGAGCATATGCTCCCTTCACTGGGCCTTTTCTGTACTCCAGCTGAGTGATTGCTCAGAGTTAGTCATGTCACCCAGACAGATCAGATTGCAGAAAAGCACTTCAATCAACCTTAGAAAAAAATTTAAATTCAAGACTGTGTTACAGCTCAAGATGTCAGCGCCAGAATTTATTGGCTAGGCAAGGCAGGAATGGGGAACATAAAAGCTAAGCACAATTACACAGTATATATTATACAAGACTCCAAAAGCATATACATGTTGTAATTGTGTGAAAAAGGTAGTTCATTAGTAGATATATGTAATTACATTAGTGTGCAGGGGAAATGAAGAGAAAATATGACAGTGTTGGACTAGTAGTAAGACCAAAGTCAGAAATACCGATGCAATGTTTAATACAAAAGGCTGTTTATCAATTGCTGCTACCAATATTTGTATATTTTAGCTTTGCTGTAGGCTATTTGATCATTACATATAAAGCACTTTGCCATCCCAAATACTTAAGTATATTGATTTCTTAGTGTAATTCAGATTAGTTATTTCAGATATATACATATCACTTTCTTCTCAACATGATTCCTCTATTACAGTTGCACTTTATGTGTCAATACATTTGCAGTCTAACTATTTTACAGGTTGGAGGCCATAATGTTGCACCCAGCAGCCTAAGGTGTCATACTAAGCATCCAGGGTTACTAAAGAAAAGAATGTCTCGGCACTCACATATTCTTTTAAGAAAGTAAATCAGACAGTGTAACCCAACATGTACGTAAGTACGTACATATACACACACACACACTGAGAAGTCTGACCCCTTTCATGTTTTCATGAAACCATGAAAATGAAATGAGTAAATATCACTTTTTATTTACGATGGTAAGACTACTGCCATATGTTCAATAGACAAGTCTGCTCTTGCAAATATTTGTGACTGTGCCGGCTTGCAACAACATGCCCAACCACCTAGTCAAGAAAGTTGAAGTTTAACAATGTTAACAAGGTGATAAAATGTGTAAAATGAGTAATTTTGACAAATATCTACCAAATTACCTGGCTGTAACAAGTAACCTCTAGTAAACCACTATTCCAAGCCAATGGAATATTTGCAACATGTTTTTTTTTTTTTTTTATCTAAGTGGCATGTAACATACAGCCAAGCCTAAAATGATTAATTAGTGGATAGCATTAATCACAAATTGGTTTTGTGTGATAAACATTATATTTATTTTTTCAAAAGTAAAGCCTTTTGATATGTAAATCAAAGCCTTAAATTCATTCTGTAAACATAAACAACAGTAAATGAAAAAGCAGCTACTTCACACAAATTTCAATTAATTGCTTGTGTTTGCTTATAAGTACTCAACACTATATATTTCCTAACTGAGCAAAACAGAAGGTTGGGTGAGTTATGGAGGTTCTGGCCTACCTAACACAGTGCTATAGATGGTACCTGTGTTGTTAAACAGACTGCCAAGTAAACGGCCCTGAAAAAATGGTTTCAGTTAGACTTTATGTTGAAATGAAATGCCATAGTCAATGATTTGGCAGGGCAGAGGTGTTACATTGATCTGCTACTCTCTCTAGAGCCAAGCATCCTAATGCAGCTAGTGCTCACTCCAAGATTTACCTGCACTAACCTGACTGGTTGACAAAGTCACATGGCTATTGAAAGGTCAACTGAAATACAGGAAGCAGGGTGCTGAAGAAATCAAGAAGAAAATATGACCTTCATTATAACACTGTTAACTATTGGTGGAAGTTTTGTGCTACAACTGAAAATTGCATTTGAAAAAAACATTGTTTTTTTGTTTGTTGGTTTTGCTTTTTCACTCAATCATAATGCCCACTGCAGCTGCTTTAGTACAGCTAAATAAAATATTTTAAGCAAGATGTAGTCTCCAGAATATCATTTAGTAACCTTGTAAAGCTTAGACCCTCATTGTAGCCCACCTATTGAATGCATTTAAGTAATTTTTACCACTGTTATGTCTGATGGGTTTTCAGTGATCTTTGTCACTCCACGACTTTCAATATATTTCTGCCAAAATTATTTTTTTTTTTTCAAAATGTAACAAAAGCAAAACAAAAAAAATCAGCTGGTCTACAAAGTAGCAAAAATATAGTTGTCTTTCTTCTGTTCACGTTCCAGCTGCTGATGTGTCAGTGGTTTCCATCTGACTGCTTATCTCTGTACTGCAGTGTGAGCTGCTGAAATATACAGACTATCTGAAAATCAGTGGTCTTAAACTAAAATATCTGAAGGTCCAGATATGGATAAGTCCACCATACAAAGGGCCAGACAAATGGTGACCAAAAAAGCGAAAGCAAGTCACTTAGATTCATACTCTGAGTAGACAATAAAGTTATCACATTTACAACCGCCCCAAACATATATGTATACATATGAAATATATGATTGCAAGCATTTTTGCCTTACTTTTCACTTAACACAAAGTGACTACCTATTTGAGGGAGATAGGGAGGCAGGTATTCTTCCCTGATATAATGTATGTATCTTCACAAGCATTTGTCTTCTCAGTTTATTGAGAACTGGTGTTTGAGAAGCAAGCCTTTGATACAACTAATTTCTTCCTTCAAATAAAATTGTATTTATTTTATTATTTGTATTTCTTTTGTTTACCAGTTTTGTCCAACTGGGATTAATCAAAAATCTAATTTCAATGGAGGACCAGGGAGAAAAGTTCCAACATACAAAAAACATTTTAATGGACATTCAGCAATACACATCAACAGACACTACACAATACACACCAATAACTACATTTTTGCCAATTAGATTACATTCAGCTGAAAGTAGAGACAACTACCACAGCATAAAAGACACATGCACATCAGCAGATGCTGAACTAAGAGCATTTGAAGTGGTATATCAGTGTATTTGTCAGATAGACAACAGACCAGGCAATTATTGCCTAGAAATTAATAGAAAGTGAAACGAGAAGGAACTAGCTAAGGCAGAAAATGCCAACATTGTAGGTAGGAGTTGGGATGTAAAGCAGGCTCAGAGACAACTATACACATGGTCAACGCAAGGAAGATACAGGTGGCAGGGGTGGATAGTGAGACAAAATAATGTATACAGCTGGGAGATGTCAGAAAAACGATTCGGGTGATGGTGAAGAGTGGTCCTGGGGCATAGAATTCTAAATGATGAGAAATGATTTGATGATATGACAAGCTGAGGATAAAAGCAGCATTTATCTTGGAGTTGTACAGGAGCATATTCATTTATAATGATAAGTAAAGTTTTATGAGTTTGCATTCTGGATGCATTTCAATGGTAGTCGAATGTGGTTCCATAGAGGATTTGGTTATATTGATAAGTGATTTTTCTCTAGAGTGCAAAATTCTGTTGGGAGAATAGTGATGTATTAAGTTACTAAGGGTTAAGTAACTTTCTATACAGAAGTCTGTGTATTTTACTTAGCTGAGAAAGAGCAAGGTGAGCTAAGACCAAACTTCTTTTCCATATGCATGATTTTTGTTCAAGCCATCATTGAATAAAAAGGTAGGAAAAAAGTTCTTAAATGCACCTCAGAGAATCTATAACCCCATGACTTCTGAATACCTAACTATACCCCAGACTCTTGTCTTAATACCATAATTTCCACTGCAATTATTACAGGTAGTCTTGGTTAGTTAGGGTGTGCTGAAAGGATGCAAGAACAAACAAAATTAAAGAGTAATACTGAATTTCTTTCTTTGATCCAGGGAATTCCAGGGAAGTAAATATTGTGGGAAGAAATAGCCAGGGAATTGTTATGGCTAGGCTTGTATAGGCCCTAGGGCCGATAGCCTAGTACCAACCTATGATCATGGCATTCATTCAGACAAAATTGGATGAAAAAGTTGTTTAAAAAAACACTGAAGTGCATCTCGGAGTATATGGAGCCCACATGGCTTATGGGGGCCTAGCATCCCTTAGAACCTCATCTTAATACAGTCATATCCACTGCCGTTATTACAGTATAGTCTTGGTCAGTTAGGGCATACTGAAAAGATGCAGGAAAAAACAAATCTGAATAGTAAGACTGAATTTATTTCTTTGATCGTGGTTTTCATTCAGACCATCATTGCATGAACATGTATTTAAAAACTCAACTCTAAAATGCACCTCAGACCATCTAGAACACTTGTGGATTCTGGAAGTCTAGTGGACCCCAGACCTCCCAGTTAACACATTTCTACACTGCATTTGTTACAGTGCAGTGTTGGTCAGTTAGGGTGTGCTGAAACACTACAAGAAAAAAAAACTGAAGAGTAAGACTCAATTTCTTTCTTTGATTGTAGTTTTCATTCAGGCCATCACTGAGGGAAAAGGTTGTTAAAAAACTGTAAAATGCACCACAGAGCATCTAGAACCTCCATGGCCTTGTGGTTCCCAGACCCCCTAGCTTAATGCAATTTTTTCTTCCACAGTTATCAGACTGCAGTCTTGACTAGATAGAACAAGTCGAATGAGTGAATGAATGAATAACTGCAGGAAAAAACGAAAGACTAAGACAAACTGTTAGAAAAAGTAGAAAAAAGTACTCTGGATAGTATGGGATCACAGCTAATGAGGTGAACATGATTATGACCTTAGTGGAGTTGGTCTTAGAAAATAACTATATAAGCACCTGGGAGAAGAAGTTCATCAACAATAGTAGGTTCCAGGACCACCTTTTCAATGAAGAATGTGACAAGTTAACTGCCATGTTCATGGATAGGGGGTACCCATTACATATGATGATCAACAGGATCTACCTAATATACAACAGGACACGAGTATAACTAACTGTGTGGACAATTCTAGAGACAGGGCCTAAACAACATCAAACTGGAAACATACATAATGTAATTTACATTTAGATGGACATTGTTCTCAGTGTAAAGCAATAATAAATAAAGAGACTGTGTATGTGGAAAGAAAAACAGAGGGATTGGTTCTAGAATTTTTTTTTGTTGTCTGTCCTCGGAGTTGTCTATCTGGCCTTGTTGTGTCCAATCTGTCAGGTCGTGGGCAAGAAGGGCAAGACAAGCTTAAGAGTGTATGAAGACCCCAAATTAAAATCAGACAGGATATAATTCACTTGTTATTTATTTACAAAACCCATTGAATAGCTTGGTTTAGTGTATGGATAGAACAAAAATGGAAATAAATATATAATCAACTTTATGATTCATAAAATTTATTCATATTCCGTTACACCTTATCTGTGGACCTGTCTCCGAACACTTACTTGGTTTTATTGGTTTCTTGCTCAGTATTTCGTGGTTGGACTCTGGATAGTAGGCCATGATATGGGGCGGGGGGACCAGGTGATGTGCATGGGGTGGTAGACAGTGTACAGTGGGGGTACCATGGTGGCTTTTACCTAGGGCACTTGTTAACCTAAAGCCAGCCATGTTGCTATTGGTCCATTTTGTGATCTAGGAAGTTCTTCTCTCACTGGTTTAACAGTGAAGCTAGTAAGAGCGAGGAGGTTCTATTCTCACACTGCTACTTCTTAAAGCTCAATTCAGACCAGCAGCAGAAGCATTTCTGCTATTGGTCCATTTTCTGCTCAGGAAGTTACTCTATCATTGGATCCATGTCAAGCCAATGAAAAACAGACACAGAAAGGGAGCGAAAGACAGACAGAGTGGAGTCAATGAGATAGAGGGGCTGCCAGTCTAGCTCTGTTACTTTCTGTAGCTCAAAAAAAGAGTAATAGTAGTTATTGGTTCATTTTGTCCTCTAAGAAGTCTTTTTCTCATTGGCTCACTTTTCTGTATCTCAAGTTAATGACAGAGAGGAGCTGTAAGTCTTGTACTGTTACATTCTGGAATAAAAAGCAGAACAATAAAAGAAGCACTAGTCCAGTTTTTGCTTCAGGATGTCTTTTTCTCATTGGCTGTATATTTAAGCAAACGACACAGAGGGACTGCTAGAGGCAATCTGAGTGGAAAAGAGAAGCATTTGTCAATCTGGTTTAGGCTGTAAAGTGATCTTCCTTTTTTAAGAGGCAGAGAAATGAGGCAGATCTGGACAAAGTTTTGTGGGATGAATTGAAGGTGCTTGTGGGATGTCTGGTCTGCACCCCAGAAGTTTGAACCCCATGCTCTAAATATACTTACTCTGAGCTGGTGTGATCTCAGAGACAATATATTTAGAGACTAGGGTGTGGGAGCAGAGCCCCAAGTTGGACAGTACTTTTGGGCTTGTCCTTCTGCAAAAAAACACCTATTTATTTCACTGTTGATTGCAAGAAAAACATTTTTCAGAAACTGGCAGTGATTATTGGAAGTTGAGTAGCTGGGACTCATGTGACTAAAGCAGGTCCCCAAAATATACAAAAAAAAGTGAAATGGATGACTTCTGGTTAAGGCAGGACCATGTAACATGCTAATTAATGAGCTTCCCTCTCTCTCTAGTTAAAAACGGGCATTGTATATTGACATCTAAATAAAAAAATGCTTATATCTGGAAAGGCAAAGAGTCAATAATGTGATCCAGACACACAAAAATTTAAGAAATCCCTGAAGTCTCGATGAATAGGGATGTGGTGATAAGCATCTTTTAACTCTAGTGTTACCAGGAAACGTTAATGAAAAAGAACACTAACAGGTTGTGAAGTGACATCATTTTGAACATGGGCACCATCACAAACAGGTTTAGGAAAGAAAACTCCAGAACTGGTCTCCAAGCATTTTCTTTCTTAGTCACTAAAGACATCCTTGAATAAAAACTTTTTCCAGCCTGGGAAGGAGGAACCGGTTCCATCACTCACTGGGACAGCATGTGTAGAAGGACAGGGGGAAATAAAAGGGCTTGTTCTGGTGGATGAGGAACTACCTCTTGAAAAGGGGGGATTTCCTTCCACAGCCATCTGTAACATTGATGAATGATCTTCTGAACCCATTTGTCTGAAACTATCTCTTACCAAAGGGAAAAGTGGTGATTCTTTAAGGGAAAGGGGACTGTCACTGTAGGATGGTAGGGAAGCAAAGTTCTTCAATTAGTCATTCTGACTTGTTGGACTGTCCATGATTGGCGGGGGTCTTGAGTTCTTTTTGGACACCCCCTCCCCGCCAATACTATTCAAATGGCTGTTTAGCAGCATTTTGTTTTTTACTAAAACTGGACAAGGGGTTAGAGAATCCTTTAGAAAATATAAATAAAGGTGGGCTGAAAATCTTAAAGAAATTCCCTGTATCAACTTATCCCTATCACCACTTTTTTGATAAGCTCTACAGCAGAGGAGCCAAGAACTAAACATTTATCCAAAGGAGAATTTAAAATTTAATTTTTCACATCATCTGGGAGGTTCTGAAAAATGCAGCCAGGCAAACCTCCTTAAAACAGTACCAGTAGCCAAAGCCCTTGAAGAAGTATTAATTTAATCATTCACACACTGTAAAAACAATGAATAGTGACTTGCACAATGGAATAAACTAAATTATTTAAAGTAGATTTTACCTAACAAGAAGAAACTGCAGACAAAACATTCCTCATACTTTCACAACTGGTCATAATAAACTGCAACATATGAGCCTAACAATTAAAAATTCTGAAAATCAAAGTTGCAGGAACATGCACTTTTTCGCGTACTTATCAATAATCTTCCCACCCTTGTCAGAAAGAGTAGGATTGGAATTAATCAAATGTTTAGCAGTACTAGGATTAACTATAGCTATAGCTGTTGGGTCGGGTTTGGGAAGATGGTATAAGAACGTAAATGACTGAAGAAGTTATACATTCTGTCTGCCATTTTAGGGGCAGCAGGCTGACTATCAGGAAAATGGCTGACAGTGACATACACACATCCGCCAGAACTGACAGAATTGGAGGAATGGGTGAAGTTTCTAGAAATTCCTTCTGTTAAAGGTCAAAGTATTTTCTAAGGGACTGAGAAACCTCAGTGTTCTCGCACTGAAAATATTGACACATTCTGCAAATAGTCTCAGAGAAATAGAAATACTCATAAGGAGAATCAAAAACCGAGGTCTCCTGAGTCTGAATCATAAAACTGAGGAGAAAACCCTGTATCTGCCCCATCATCTTCCTGTCAAATTCAGAATCTTGCATCTCTTCAGGAAAAGAAGTATCACTCTTTCTTTTATCAGAAACCACCTTATAAGGAGGATCACTAGCCTGAATTAAACCCTGAGCCAGAGCCAATAAACTACTACTATCTAAGGGAATTTGAGGAGGAATAGATACACGTTTAGTTTTCTGTTTTGTTTTGAAGGAAAAATAGGACCAACATTGCTATTAATGGCAGCAGCAGCTTCTCCGGGAATAGGGACAACATTCTGACAGACAAACATTACCTATTTCCTCTCCCTGAACTGACAAGAGTGGCTCTTCCTCATCCACTGAGGGGACCCTAACAGCTGCAGAGGATGTGACTAACCCCAGTTCTATGGTTGCTGCAAGTGCTACACCACAGGGATCTGGGGTAAAAGATGAGTACTCTGAGGAATTAGCTATGGCCACACCAAAGTCACCCACCTGCAGCTGAGGCAAATTGATAGCCTGATATGGTGGCAAAGGCTGTTAACTTAAATTTTTCTTTTTGTGGCTGGATGAAGGACTGACCATGGGACTGGTAGTTTGTTCCACGGTCAAGTCAAAAATGGTGCATCTTCCCTGAAGAAAACAAGCAGCAAAAGACAGTAAAAATTTTAAGTCTTTAAAAGTTATTTTTCTACACAAAAAAACACTCAGTAATAAGTACTTTAAAACACTTTGCCAGCCCCCAAAGCTAAAATAAACAATTTCTTGACAAAAAAAAATGTTTTTCAAATCTTTAAACAACTTTCAAACTGACAGGAAAAAGTGCACTACTGTCTAAAACTACAGTTAAATGTTGTGACAGTCCATTAACACTCCTAAATTAAAAACAATTTTCCTTAACAGGTTTCAGTACAATAAAACAACAATTTTTATAATGTGGAAGGTTCATCCTCAAAGGGAATTTATCTGCCCAGCAAAGGAAGAGCACAAGCCGAAAGTCAATCTTCAAAACGAACACACAGGAGTACTCTGCTCAACAGATGGAAAGCTTTGAAGGGCTTGGTACCCAAACCTGTCTTTTTAGTCAGCTAAGCTCAAACTGACCAATGGCTTTGGCATGTGATAGGTGTCCTGAAGCTTTGAAAGTTTGCTGGCTCTTATATCCTTGACAGGATATAACTCATATAGCTAAGGCTACTGCAGCAGTGCTCAATATGATGAACATAACATGGTACAATTTGTCTAACTAGAAGCAAGAATGTGGTGCCTGTCACAACAGCATGAGCACAACCTACTCTATGATGAATTTACAGATATTGACATTATAAGACAAATAGGAGATGACTGGTCATGGTAGCCCATAGTAACAAAGGAGTATCCATGTCCACTTCTTGTTACCACGTAAGATCTAGCCTATACATACATGCAAATGGTTCAAGCACGGCCGTTAATGCCCTTCTAGCTTGCCAATATACCAAAACACTTGTTCCCATGATAAATGTCCAGGCTGTTCTTAAAAATATCTAAACTAGTACTTGGTTTAATGTAATTTGGTAGTCTGTTCCATGCATCAGCTACTTGAGAACCAATTAGTACACTTTTCATTCAATAGAACCTTCTACATAGGTTGTCTGATGATTCTCTAATACTTTTTGATAACCCCAAACATTCCCAGAGGTAGTTGTCCCTAAATGCCCTATATACCCGAATAAGATCTCCTCTTAAATATCTGTAAGAGACACTGTACAAGCTCAGATATTTTAGTCTTTCATAATAACTTAGATTTTCACATCCATGGATGCCCTTGGTATATTTCCGCTGTACTCTTTCCAATTTATTCATGCTTGTTTTCCTATAGGGTTTCCATATTGTTATTCCATACTCAAGTTTGGGTCTAATGTAACTAACAGACAATGACTTCATTATGTTTGATTTCATTGACTTTATAAATCTTTTTTTACAACCTATAGCTCTATAACTATCATTAGCCAATTGGTTAATATGATTAGAAAAACTCATAGCTGAATCTACCCATATACCCAGGTCCTTAAATGAGTCTACAGTTTCAATCACTGTGTGCTTTATTAAATATTCACCTTTCAGTTTATGTCTCCCAAATATCATATGCTTAGTTTTTTATGTATTTATCAACATATTATATATAGCCCATGGTAACAAAGGAGTATCTATGTTCATTTCTTGTCACCAGGTAAGATGTAATTGTGATGTTATAATTCTTTCAAAGAAATAAGTAAAAAGTCCACTGCATAT
This sequence comes from Protopterus annectens, assembly GCF_019279795.1. Lineage (NCBI taxonomy): Eukaryota > Metazoa > Chordata > Ceratodontiformes > Protopteridae > Protopterus > Protopterus annectens. The sequence goes on along the minus strand of NC_056741.1, from coordinate 264,281,369 downwards.
ATTTCATCCTTCAGGGCCTATACTAAATACGGATATTCTATCTGTTGTGGACTGCTTTGTTGGAATGTGCTTTAAGTATCAAAATTATTCAGACACCTTGAGCATATTGCAGAATGATTCTGTCTAAACCTGGCTTGAAATCACAGTTAGGGAAAAACACACAAAATCCATTTCAAAGAGAAAGATGAATATTACATGTCACATAAGAATAAGACTTTCAGAGTATACTAGCAATCCCCCTCATATCTGTAAAATATCAAACAAATTTATGCATTAACAAATTTACACATTTACATAATCAACAACTGTATGTAATCGTGTTCAAAAACCACAAATGTTCAGATTAGTAGGAACTTAATTCCTTTTACTTGGCTAATACTGTAAAATTTAAAATAGTCTATAATTCCTGACATTCTACCTATATAACAACCTATTTTGGTGTTTCTGTTCAGAGCTTAACTTCAGTCAAAAGTAGCAAAAATAAGCATAATTTGCATTCATTTTCCCCTATTACTGAGAGCTTAATTGACAAAAACTGGTTAGATTTTTACTTTTACTGTCAACTAGGAGCAATACCATAATCTCACTGCATGTCACGAGAAACTTAGAACAGAAGTAAATCTCAAAAGAGCAATGTAACCTTTATCACACACACACACAAAGAAGCAAGTTAACTGTAAGATGTCATGTGCCATAAAGGCGCACTTGTGACTGAAGCTTTTCTTACTGGTTCCAGTGCTGACATTTCAAGACATTTTGACAAAATGTTTACTGGACTGCAAACTTGCACCATGCTTTAAATTGATTCTCAATCTGTCTTTTTCCTTCACCCCTGGATTGTTGATCCATTGATACTTATAATGCATTTTCTAACTCATTTTTTTAAACTTAATTATATACTTTATTACCCAAAGGATATGTGTCCTTATAGTTAATGTTAATATCCATTGCACTTAGGTTTCAATGTTACTGTAACTAATGACACTGCATGGAAATACTGCCTGTCCAGCTATCTGGAATTTTGTAAATAATCATATGTCATTTGCAAATTGTAATATGATTCATATGCCTGTCCTACAAATGTGTGAGAACTGTATGTAATATGCTGAGCTTAAAGAATGTAACCACAGTGTACCTTACTGGAAAAGAACAGAAATGTATATAAACTATATACCTGTGTAAATCTATGTTTTAATAGTAGAAGCTGGAATATACAGAGTTAACTTCCAAAACTTCAAGAAAATAAGTTGAAATGAAAAGTGTTTTATGATGTGCTATAAAAGTTTGTTAATGCAGTAAGGTTGACAGGATGTCTAGAGCTAGAGGTTTCTGTCTATTGTCTTAAATCAGAAATAATTACTAGGTTTAAAATGTAAAGTGTTTCATTGCTTTGTGACTTCCTAGCAGCACATCTGAGAGATCAGTATTTTTAACACAGAGATGTTAGTATCTGTTTAGACTGAGAACTGAAGTCAGGTGACAAAGAGTGATGTCATCCAAGCTAACCCAGCTGTAATGTTGATTATTAATTTAAGAGAAAGTCTGGGCATTTTGTATCTTGTCTTGGACCTAGAAACACATTCATTCAGCACTTCTGCATCTGCCTTGCTCTGTAAGTAAGTTATTTAGGGCATAGTATCTTTTAGACATAGATAGGAATATAGTACAGATTAGGTTAGATGTTTTCTGTATTTATTTGAGAATGTCCTGCAATGTTGTTTTAAAATATTTCCTGTGATTCTGAAATCTGTAATTACTGTGCTGCTTGAGTATTGTCTTGTTCTTTTATTACTTATTATTAAATATATTGAAACCTTTTAATTGTGGCAGATTTATTTAGAGATATTTAAGCTCTTAGGGTACTTGCATATGTATTTGGTGACACTGTACAGGCCACTCCTAAATAGCCTTGAAAGTCTTGGTCACATTTGCCATTTGGATAATAGTAACATTACACAGTAGGATTGGTCAGTCTTTGTAAGGGCCTTAAGTAGTTGATAAGTAGTGACTTGTGGCAGCTGTTACTACCTTATAGTCTGGGCAGAAGGGGGCATAGCTAGTAAACCTGTGCCAGTTATTTCCCAGGTGTGTGTTTGTGTTTATGTATAAATCAAATCTCAAAGTGTGTGTGTGTGTGTGTGTGTGTGTGTGTGTGTGTGTGTGTGTGTGTGTGTGTGTGTGTGTGTGTGTGTGTGTGAGAGAGAGCTACTTGGGCAGGGACACAAAGCACTGGTTGGACAGAGAGGGTGCTGGAGGTTTTGGCTTGGGCACTCGGCTGAGATCTCAACCTTATAGCTGTGCTAGTGGGGAGTCTTATTGGGGATCTGGAGAAAGAGTCAGAAACCAGCCCCAGACTACTATACTGCGTGTGTACTTATCATCCTCCCAATGTGTACTTCCCTCACTGTTGCTAATGGTGAAAATTGAGGCTCCTTGATTACTGGGCCAGTGCAGCGGCATCACAGCTCCTACTCAGACATAAAAATTCTATATCCTTTAATGTTAATTTTGTTTTTAATGGATAAGCAACAAATAATTTTAAAAGACGTGTGTATTCTATGACATTCTATTCACACAGGCAACAACATGCCCTTTTAGCTCATTGCAGTTCCCAGAAAAACAAAACAGTAGAAGCAAAATATTTTTCAGTACCATATAAATTGTTTTACTGTACTGCAAATTTAATTTTTCATTCTAATTTCATTTATTAACCATATATACCGGACATATTTTTCACATAGCACAAGCCCCTTTATAACATACGTAGATCACATGCTCAGTACTTAGCGTATTCACTTCTCAGAGTAAATAGTTTTCAAAGAAAACAGAATCACATGACATGCATTTTCCTGGAAACCAACAGTAAATAACATGTCCTATTCAGACAGACTAAAAGCTCTATATCTTTCCTCTGTCTCCTACCGAGCATTAAGGGGTGACCTATGCCTGACCTACAAGGCACTCACAAATCCAGTCCTGATGGAGATGCTACACATCCGCAAGTCAAACAGCATGAGGGTCACCTGATCTAAGGATCTAAACTTAGTCAGTGACTCAAACAAAACATGCTGGAGCGACAGATATGTGACTCTGAGATTGCCTCTTGTTTGGAAAAGGCTTCTTATTCACATTAACCACAGTCCTTCTCTGGCTCTCATCAAACACAATTTGGATCAATGTATGGGAAATCACAAATTCACACATGGGGTAGTGCCTATGTTCCTTATCAACAGGGGCAATCTGCAAGATACCCAATGCATAGGCACAAACCTATGCCATCCTCTTGCCCCTATGGGTATATATCTGGTAAAATCAGGTTATATTGGCTATGCTTGTAATAATAACCTAGTAATCTCCTATGAATCTATGAACTGCAAACTGCAGAAAAGCAAAACTTACTCTGAATATCTGAACTGTAGTTTCAAACAGAAAAAGTATTATGTTTCTCATTCTCATCACTGATTCAAGAACTTTAACCATGTATAGGCTGTGACAGTACTGGTTACGGTTTGTCAATTGCTGTAGAAAGTTCTCAGAATGAAAGTCAGTGTCTTATTAAAACTACTTAACTGCATATCTGTACTTCTTACACTTCCTGTCTATGCAGCCAGACAGATAATTTCTGTAAAAATTAGCAAGACTTGCTGCAGGATGAAAATGTGTAAATAATTGACATCTCTTTAATTGCATTCATTCGTGAAAATAAAAATGTATTCATCTGCATTAGTAATCTGAAGGTCAAATTACTTTACCAATTGCTTTCTTGTTGTTTGTGCCAGGTGCATACAGGTTATGGACTGCTGCTGTTACATGGACTTCTCACCAGCGTCATCTTTTTCTTCCTTCGGCTACATCCTGCTGTGTGGATTATTGTTGCTTTGGCCACATTCACAACAAGCTTAATTTTAACCATGTTCATTTCTCGATTTCACCAGATTGGTAAAACCTCCACTGTCAGATCATTCTTAGTCATCCTTGAGAAAAACACTCTGAAACATTCAGATATATTGCCAGCTTATTATGTACAAGGTATTTTCCATTACATAGCTGTTACAGGAGAGAAGAAAAGATGATACAATTTCTCTATCAAACAACAAGAATACAATGACTTTTACATTATCAAAAGCTCAGCCTACTCTATAATGTACTTACAAATATTTACATTATAAGAAAAATCAAGACATGACTTGTCATGCAAACCCTTAGTAACAAAGGCGTGTCCATGTTCATTTATTGTTAAAAGATAAAATGTAATTGTGACATTGTAGCAGTTTCCAAGAAATAAACAAAATGCCCACTGCATATAATTTGTCCTTCGGGGCTTGTACTACCACAGACATTTTACCTGCTAGCAGAATGTCTTGTTGCCATGATCCTTATGCATCAAGATTATTCAAGGATGCCTTGAGCACATTGCAAAGTCATTCTGTGTCAGCCTGGCTTGTAATAGCAGTTCATAGGTTCATACTAGGCTATCTGCCCTGGGGCAATTATAAGCCTAGCCCGATTCTGTATGGCTTACGCCACCCCTTGATTTGAGTATACTGTGCCCTTTTTAAGGTTTAGTTTACTGTGCCTCTGTCTAATAGTGACACGGGAGTAATCCCTGGGACAAACCTACGATCCCCCATCCACCTAGCGAGATTCTTCTTGAAGAGATTCAGTGAGGTGCTCTGCCTCACATGAACTGGAATTCTATTCCAGAGCGAAGGGAGCCTCTGGGTTATCAACCTGTCCCTCCAGCAAGTTCTATTTATTTCTGTGCTGAGGTTCAAGTCCCTCGAGCATGTGGCTCTAAGGGATTTAGATTTACTGAGGTGGAGCATGTCCATTAATTCTGGATTTGACATAGCTTTGTATGTCAGGCATAGATTGCCTCGAAGTAGGCGGTATGCAACTTAGTAGAGCTGGAGTTTTTTTAACCGAGCAGCATATGGCATCTGTTTGAGACCCTTGATCCTCTTGGTGAGATACTTTTGGGGTCTCTCTAATTGCTGCAGGTGTCGGGTAAGGTACATCCCAAAAGGGGCATTGTATTTTATGATGGGCCTGATGAGGGATGAATAAAGGGGCACAATTACCTCTCTTGATCTAGATGTGAAACCCTTCGTGATGAGGTGGGCTATGTAGAAGGTCTTTCTAACCACTTTGGCAATGTGGTTTTCAAAGGAGAGATTGCTATCAACTTGGGTCCCCAGGTCCCTAATAACTTTCTCTGTACTTAATGGGTTTCCGCCTATGTGGTAATTTGTGGGCACATTGTTTTTGCCAAAGGGTATGACTATACATTTTTTGGCATTTAGCTTTAAACCATGGCGCTGGCACCAGTTATCTGTCTCTGTGAGACCTTTTTGAAGGATGTTTGTGTCAGCTGGAGAGTCGATTATGGCACCCAGTTTGCAGTCATCTGTAAACTTGGTGAGCCATAGTCCTTCCACATTTGCCTGTACCTCGGAAAAGTATATACCGAACAAGAGTGGTCCCAGGACAGAACCCTGTGGGACGCCACTTGTGACCGGTTTCAAATCTGACATGGTTCCAGCAACTCTCACTCTGTGGGTTCTGTCTTTGAGCCAGTTTGCGACCCATCTTGTGACATAGGGGTTTATATTTAAGCTGGATAACTTATCTATGATGCCCGAGTGGGGAATTGTGTCAAATGCCTTTGCAAGGTCCATATAGGCTGTGTGGACTACCTTCCCTTCATCTATGGCTTTGGTGACTGTTTTGAAGAAGTCAACCAGGTTCAAAAGGCAGTATCTGCCCTTGACAAAGCCAAACTGGGTAGGATCTAGTGTCTGTAGGTCCCCAATGTCTTTGTTTATGAGCTCCATGATGATCCTCTCCATAGCCTTGCAGACTAAGCTAGTCAGGCTTATGGGGCGATAGTTTCCAGGGTCCGTAGAGGCTCCACCTTTGTGGAGTGGGACCACTGTTGCTGTATGCCATTCTGTGGGCACATATCCTGTAGTGAGGCTGAGATTGTATAGCTGTTTTATTTGAGGGATTAGTTCCTCTTGGAGTTCATGTAGGACGCAACCTGGGACGCCATCTGGTCCCATGGAAGCAGTGTTTTTTGCTTTGGAGAGGGCAGCCTTCACTTGAGCATCAGAGATGTTTGGGAGGCAGCCCTCTGCCGGGATAGATACTTGCTCTTTTGGTGGGGGGGGGGGGGGGGTTTGCACTGAACCTGTCTGCCAGGATATTGGTGATGTCTGTGGGTTCAGTGTATTTTATGTCGTTTAGAATCAACTCAGAACAAGTCTGGGAGTTGCATCCCAGGTTCCTAACATAACTGAAAAAAGCCTTATGATTGTCTTTGGTGTCCTGTGCAATTTTTCTCTCGAAGCTGGCCTTGAAGGATTTTATGAGGGATAGTAATTTTTTGCTAGTACTGATCAGAGATGCCTTCCCTATTAGGGATTTTGCTCTATCATGTAGTAGCTTCCTCCTTCTGTTGTACAGTTTATTTATGGCAGGGGTCCACCAGACTGGACGCCTGCCTTTGGATGATTGGGTCTTGGTTTTGTTTGGGATAGCATGATCCATGCATTCCTGGAGATGTCCGTAGAATGCGTTTATATAGGATTCTGCAGTTTGGGCCATAGTTTTCACTGGCCCTGGGGCCTTGAAGGATTCCACTTCGGTTTTGAGAAGTGAGAAGTTCGCTTTTGAGAAGTTTTTCACTGTGGTTTTCTGGGCTGGGGGTGGGGGTCGGGATGTGGACATCCAGTGAAATTAATTTATGGTCTGATCTTACCAATGAGGGATATACTTCTGGTGTGGAGCATAGAGTCCCCATGTTGGTAATGATCAGGTCTAGTATGTTGTCCCCTCTTGTGGGAGTGGTGACTAGTTGTTCCATAGCATTTGAGTTTATAATTTCCAGGAACCTTTGGGCTAAGGTGCTGGGGCTTGAGTAGTGCTCCCAGTCAATGTTGAAGTCACCCAATATAATGGTGTTCGGAGAGATCTTCATGTTCTCCAATGTTTTCAGGAAAGCCGAGTGGGATTCCTGACTTTGAGAGGGTGGTCTGTAGGATGCTCTAAACTGAAAAGCAGTCTTGCCCACTGTTAGTTGCACAAGGATGGTCTCCGATACTTCATGCAATGCCACTAACCTGGAGGTGTGGCTATCCTTCATAAATATGGAAACTCCCCCTCCTTTTGTGGTTCGGTCCGGGTTTTGTGGCCGAAAAGCATGATATGAGGTATAGCCTGTTAGTGCTGGGGTGCTCTCTGGAGCCTTGAACCAGGTTTCTGTCACTGCACAGATATCGATGTTTTCCATACTGAGGAGAGCTTTGAGTGCGTGCATCTTGAGGTTAAGACTTCTGGTGTTAAGCAGCATTACCCTTAGTTTCTTGTTCCTTGTGCTGTCTATGGGGGTGGGTTTGACTTTTGAGCCTTGCCTAAAAAAGGCACTATAGGGGTGGCAAGAGCCTTTGCCAATATCCGAAAGCCCAGTGGTGACAGGTGCAAGCCGTCCCTAGCGAAGCAACATGGCTTGTCGAGCATGTCATCCCAGGCTGACAGACACTGGATCCCCTTTGAATGACACCAAAATTAAAGGGCAAGCTGCTTGAGGTGGAAACACTTCAGAATGACAGAAGACTGAATGGCACCTGGATGGGGTGTCAGAAGTTCACCTAATAGCCAAATTATATGATTGTTTAGTAAAACTGGAGAGTTTTAAGTAAATCAGTACAGAAAACTAAACCAAAAATTAAAAAAATATAAAGGGTGTGGCACCAAGAACCATTATTTAAAAAATGATTTAGAAAAAATGTAGTTGAAGTAAAGTGTATAAAGATGATTATAGACGTGTATATATTTGCCGATGGTAAGGTAAAAAAAATGGAAGGGGTCATACTAAAGCAGCATACCCCAAGACTGAGAAAATATGTAAAACTCTCACTGGCACTGCTTCATAGTTGAGTGCAGCTATCTTGGCCCCATGCCAGCATAATTTTTTTTTTTTTTGCCCTTGATGAAGAAGTAGGTGGAATACAGGACACATATAACTAGTTGTTTATATAATCAAATATACTGGAGTGAATTCAGAAAGACAGGCTGTTTGCTATGTTTGGATGCTTCATTTTGAATTTGATTTTGGAATATTATATAAATCTGCATCCCAGCACTTAAACAGTTATTTACGATCAAGGGTTAGACTTGGTCTCAGCAGTTAGTGAAGCACAATTTCAGTTACTTATAACCACAGATCCTCTGAGATGAAAATGTGTGTAGATGGGGGCGGGGACAGAACTAGTCAAGGATTTTTTCCAGCAGTTTGTTAAAAGCTAATTATTTTCTTGGAAGGTAAATAGTCAAATGAACCCTATTAAAAAGGAGTAAAGCATTTGTCTATGTAAGAGAGTACAAACCTTAAATTCTGCTACTACAAGAAATGCATCTGGAAAATACAGAGTATCTCAAACTTATAAAATATGGATACATAGTCAGGAAATTTTTATGATATAGATCAGGTGGGTAAAGGAGAGTTATAACCTTAATTAAGAAAGGAACCCTATTTGAGTTATTAGAGAAGAAAGCAGTAAAGACAGTTTTACAGCTATCACAGGGAATTTAGGAGAAGTTAAAATAATGATTATAAAGATCCTTGGGGAATTAAACAACTTGAATTAAAAAGGATCATGAAAGAATGGTTAATCCATTGGGACAGATGAACAATATCAGCAGGAGACTAGGATTTGTTGTGCACAGTAGATAAGATAGATTCAGGTCCCCTTTAGCATACACACTTACAAAGATGTTATGGGAAGGTATATAAGAACAAAGGGCATGAAACACAAACACATGGTTTTGCAGTAACCCCATTAATGCCTAGTGACTCCCTCCAGGCATTTAACTAGTTACATCCTAACTATCTAATATTGCAGAGTCATATTTATATTTTATAAGTCCAAAATCTGTGCTGCACACAAGTTATTTAAATATTTCATCTTAAATCTCACATGATGGACGACACAACTTCAATAACACTTAGCTTCTGCAAGTAAAGAGATTAATTGGTGTACATATAATATTTATTCATACTGTCATATACTTCAGATTTCTCTAAATATCCCAAAAACCAAGTGGCACAGACAGAACTGCTACTTAGAGTATGTGCATATAACTTCAGTGGTTGCAGAGCTATTGTACGTTGTTTAGAAAATATTAGTAACATAATAGTTACTAATTTTACTGTGACTTATAAATCCAGTGTAGACCTAGAACCTACAGAAGACTACTACTATAAAACAGTTGTGCTGAACAGTTTGCCATAGTCTTTAGTAACCCCTATGGTTCCAGAGATATGACCATTTGAGTTACCCAATCCTAAAGTCCATCCTTGAAAGGACTGAGACTGTGAAAAGTAGACATGCATCTCTATTACTACTCTGCTGACCTAACCAAATCAGCTCCAGCTATTACACGTCCCCGACTGCATAAGAATTATCACTGTCCAGCAACTGACACCCAAGCCTGATGTTCACCCTTGAAAGGACCGAAAGTATGCAATAAAAGTAGATATCCATCTGTACTCAACTCTGGCAACGCCGACAAAATCAGCTCCAGCTAATACACTACACAGGCTGCATAAGAATTACCACTGCCAACAGTTGACACCCAAGCCTGAAGTCCATCCTTGAAAGGACCGAGAGTGCAGAGTCAAAACAGATCTCCATCTTTACTCCTACTCTGTCAATCCTGACCAAGTCAGCCACAGCTAATACACTGCACCGGCTGCATAAGAATTATTACTGTCCAGAAACTGATTCCCAAGCCTGAAGTCTATAACATACATGCTTGTATTGCCACATATTCCTCAGACTTAATCATAGCTACAGAAACCTGGCTGAAAAAAGACATATATGACAATTAAATTTCTGTATCTGGTTTCAATATAATTAAGCTTCACAGGACAAATAAACGGGCAAGCAGAACTGTCATCATCTAAAATAATTTGCTGAACATAACCATATATGCACAGGAGATACCGACCTGTTAACAACAGGAAAAACAATACTCCTCCTTAAGAGCGAATCTGCAAGCTATCCTAAGAACTATAAACCAATAACTTGCCTTCCGATGATGTATAAACTATACACTAGATCTGATGCCAATAGAGTTAATAGTCATTTAGAAGAAAACTCAATCATGGCAACAGAACAAAAGGGTAACAAAAGAAAGTCATGTGGAACAAAGGATCATTTGTTGTTGAATAAGGTCATAATAGAGAACTGTAAAAAGGGGAAGAACCTAACTATGGCATGGATAAACTACAAAAAAGCATTTGACAGCATCCCACATTCATGGATAAAAGAGTGCTTACAAACGTACAAGATACATCCTACACTGACCGCTTATGTTACAGTGGCCATGAAACAGTGGCAAGCCACTCTGCAGTTAAGCCACGATAAAGGACAAATTATTATTCCAGGGATAAAAATTCAAAGGGGAATATCCCAGGGAGACTCTTTGTCACCACTGCTCTTTTGGCTTGTTCTTAACCCATTAAGCTGTCTACTTAACAGATTAGGCCATGGCTAAATTTTGGCTCCTGGAAAACAACAAAGTGTAAAGGCTTCTGATGAGAATTCTTTTTGTGGATGATTTAAAACTATATAGTTCATCAGACATGGAACTGAAATGTAAATTTGCAAAAGCAACCTTTAAAGCAGGAAAGCTGCAGCACCAAGAAAATATCAGACTGGGAAAGGAATGTGATATAAAAGAACTTGAGCAAGATGGGGTGTATAAATATTTTTGAACTGATGAAGGATCAACAATAAAACATGAACAAATGTGAAAAAACTTAGTAAAGAATATTTTAGAAGACTAAATTTAATACTGAAAACAACTCTTGACATCTATGAACAAATTCCAAGCTATAAACCAATGTACTCTTCCTGTCCTAGCTTCCAGTTTTGGAGTTATTGACTGGCCCCAAAAGGTATTGGATCAGTCGGACAGGAAAACAAAAAAATACTTCATGCTTATCAAATGATTTATAAAAATCAGTGTATACCAAGATTACATACTCCCCATTCTGAAGGAGGTACAGGCATTCTCAAAATTGATTACATGTATAGATCTGCAATCATAAAATTGCATAAATATCTGTTGACCTCACAAGATCCAAACATAGTGAAAGTTTTAAAACAAGAAGGGAGTAAGTCTAAGATGACTTCCCTGCTTAATTTAGCAGAAGCATATCACTGTCAAGCGGGAATGGAAATCAAACCAGAAGTAGATAAAGATCAGGCAGCAAATGAATGTGCCAAAAAACAAACGAAAGAATACAAGGTGAAGGATCAGATGAGAATGCAAGAAATGGGGAAAATGCGTAAATATAGTTGCAAGTACAGAAAACTCTTGGTGCAACCTCATGTTGATCAGGACCGAATGCATGAATGGTTAAGAAGAGGTGAATTTAAATCAAAAGACAAAAAGTTATACTGGAGGCCCAGGATAGTGGATTACGTACACGTTGGTTTACAAAGTCCATTGGACATTGTGGAAAAATAAACAAATGCAGGTTTTGTAAAACAGAACTGGAAACAATCACATATCTTGTTACTGGGTGTGATGCACTAATGGCAGAAGGACTGTATATTGAATGGCATAATAATGTGGCAAGACTGTTGCACTGGGGATTGTGTAAACACTGTAATACTAAAGTAGCTGAGAAGCATTGGAAACACTACCCACAAAGCATTATAGAAAATGAAGACGTTGATAAAGCATTATAGAAAATAAAGTTGATATCACATGGGATCACCCATTACCAACAGTTCAAAAAATAGATGTGAGAAAACCAGATTTAGTAGTCCATGAAAAGATGACAAAAGTAACATCGATCATTGAAACTGCTATATCTAGTGAATACAGTGTTTTATGTACAAAGAGACACAAAGCATTAAAATAATAAGATTTACAGGCAGAAACATGGGCAGTGTGGAAGAAGGATACCCAGACAGTTCCAATAGTAGTAGGAACAATGGGTCTTATAAAATAGAATTTACAACCGTACTTAGATATGTTACTGATGCATATAACTATGTATGAATTGCAGAAGGGGTCAATTATGGACGCACTGTACGTGCTGCGAAGAGCACTTATGGCTAACATCAAAGATTGAAACAATACTAATTACATGAACTGTAATCATACTTTGACTTAGGAATGGAGTCCATTCCCGTCATGGTATTAGAAACCCAAAAGACTTGGAGAAAGTAAACCAGGAGATAACACAGTTTAGTATCAAAGAACTACTTATATCACATCTCAAAATCAATAATAAGAAAACTCTTTGTTTAGCAGCCATATATATCCCACCAGGTAAAAGCATTAAAATTGTGGAAAATATCCTGTACTGGATATACCACCATACACAACATGAAATAATAACTCTAGGAGACCTAAATATAAACTAGCAGTTTATCAACAGCAATACCCCATCTGATCCCATAAACCTATACGGCTTTACACAGTTAATTACATTGGTTACTACAGTCCACAAAAGTACTGCTAGGCAATCAACTTTATACTGGATTTTTACTAATAGGTCCAACAAAATCTGGGCAGAAGGTAGCCTTCCAGACAGCCTAACTGACCACCAGCCTACTTATGCTCTCAGAAGTTACAATATCCAAGATAAACATATAATTTACAACCAAGTAATTAACTCCGCAAACTTTGACAACCACAATTTTATCAAATCCTTAACAGAATATTTCTGGAAAATACTTAAAAAAAACACTAACAGCACAGTATTAAATGTACCATTCTCGTTTCTACACTCATCCCCCAATTCTAGCCTTTTCCTCCTAATATCAATCTTAGAAATATATGCAATAAAATCTGGGACATACATGCTTGTATTGCCACATATTCCCCTGATTTAGTCATAGCTACAGAAACCTACTTACTCCATCTGGTTTCAATATAATTAGACTTGACAGGACAAATAAACAGGCAGGTGAAATTGCCATCATCTACAAAAATTTGCTAAACATAATCACATACGCACAGGAGATACAACAGTTTAATTATGCAGAACTACTCACATCACATCTCAAAATCAATAATAAGAAAATGCTTTGTTTAGCAGAATTAAATATTCCACCAGGTAAAAACAAGACCACTCTGTAAAATATCCTATAACAGATATCCACCATATACAACATGAAATAATAACATTAAGAAACTTAAATATAGACTGTCAGCTTATAAACAGCAACACACCATCTGATTCCATAAAGCTATATGGCTTTACACAGTTAATTACATCAGTTACTAGAATCCACAAAAGTACTGGTAGGCAATCAACCTTAGATTGGATTCTTACTAACAGCCCCAAAAATTATGGCAGACAACAATCTTCAAGACAGCTTGACCATCAACCTACTTATGCTCACAGAATTTAAAATATTTAAGATAAATATATAATTTACAACCAGATATGTGGCTCTGAAAACTTTGGCAAACACAATTTTATCAAATCCTTAACAGCATATAACTGGAAAATACTGAAGAGACTGTCTATATCCCACTGTCATATACTGCAACCTTGCACCAGTAAATACCAAAAGGGTCAAATCCAATCCTGTATCATTGCTGACAAAGACATTTTTAGAAATTAATGCTACATAGTGACAATGCCTGGATAGACTGGCTCAAAAGAGAACACAGAATACATTTCAACTTTTCAGGCAACTAAGGAATGGGACAAAATACCAAGCAAAACATGACAATCAACCTATTAGAACATCCTCCAAAATAAACAACAAAACAACCCAAAACTTTCTGGACATCCACAAACAAACTTACACCCAAGCCAAGCAACTACCCCCACCTCCACAGTCAACAATACTACTGATTCAATTCCCACACAGTTTAACAACTATTTTATAGACGATATAGTCCCTCCCAAACATTATTACTTCCACTAACCTCTCAGTACCTGCAGCCTCTGCTAAATATCCTCAACTACTTGACTTCATCCCAGTACCTATCTCCACCATTAAAATATTCCTATATAAGCTAAAATCAACCATCCAAGCTGCTGATCAACTCCCCCAGACTAATTAAAAATGACTGCACATGCAATTGCGTTTCCGGTTTCTATATTCATATATAGATCTAGATCCAAAAAATACATTCCTTCCATCTGGAAAAAATCCTTTATTAATCCTTTATACAAAGGTGGCTCATCTACAGAGTTTAATAACTGCTGGCCCATTGCAATCATCTACCGCTATCAAAAATACTTAAAAAATATATTCATGCTCAGCTTCTACATCACCTAAAGTCAAATAATTTGTTCCTGGAAACATAGTATGGTTTCAGACTTCACCACACTACAACCACTGCCCTCCTTCACTTCAACACTATAAACCAGCATAGGAACAAAGATAATTTCATTCAACTTTGAAATGCGTGTCATCTAATGAACATGAAAGAAAGCAACCACTAAACTAGAAAATGTCCAAATGATTTTTTATTGTGCAAATGACACAAGGGAAAAGGAATACAGTTGGTACTACTCATTACCATGAAAAAACTCAGATCACATGTTTAAGCACTGTCATCCCTCCTCAACATATCAGGGCTTCATTAAAATACAGGAAGTAATGTCAACCAACATATAATTATCCTCCATCCTTGATTAATTAATTAATTCATCTATTTAAAAATGTGATTTAATCATTAAATACCTAAAAATGTTAACCATAAAATTCATCATGAATAGGAGACCAAGCCCATAGCAAATAAAAAACTGTTAGTAATACTAAAAAAAGAAAAGCAGTTAATTAAATACATTATAATTCATTATAATTTAGCTTCCCAAAGCTTCACCACAGGAATAAATGACACAAACTCATTAAGCCCTGGCTTAACAGTAGCCTGCAATTTAAGTTGCCAGAGCAATTCTTCATATTATAGTTTCTCAAGCACTCCCTCTGGGATCTTGAATAATCTTTTCCAAAATCCCAAATTTAAAGCTCTTAAAGAGGGGGTAGGAGGATATCACCCCTCCTACATAATTTTATAACTTACTTCATTATATCTCTTGAACCCTTTACAACTTGCAAACCTTTCTTTACTGAAATTTGAAAACACAAAACTTCTTTGCAACAATATTTCCCTTTTATAGTATCAATCTATTAACTTCCTGCAGAATTTTAGTGCTACAAGAACTGTATAGACTTGTAATTGTTGATATACTCTACTGTATTTACCGGTCTTGTAACTTTTTTTTTCCTTATGAGAAATATACTTGTTGTTTTTCTGAGAACAGTCTAAAATTTACTTGTTAATATAAATGTATTGTGATGGAGCTTTTCTCCCTGGGGCTTCATTGAAAATGGGGTCTGCCCATTCAACAGACAAATTAAATAAATATGAGGGCATAATTTGATTTTATCAAAAAGTTTAGGCTTCACTCATTGGAAATTACAGTGCAGACTTCCAGAGCTCCATTGGAGGGAATAGTTAACTAAGGGCAGGTATAATCTGATTTTATTACCGATATCAAACCTTTTCAAGGATAAACAGTCATTATAACAAAGATGCACGCATGGCAGAATCTCTGGACACCTTCTTTATCTCTAGTTTAGATCATGCAGCTATGATTTTTCAGTTATGATTGAATGGGGTAAAAGACAAATAGTTTCAGAAGAATATTAGAGTGAGATGTAAGTGATGTGTAAAAAGATTACCCCAAATCTTAGATGATTTAGCATCAAAATGAGATAGGTTCTAATCAGGCTTGGTTGATCTTTTGAGAACTCAGAATACTGGGAAATTACTGCAAACAGAAAGAAATTTCAGGGAACTACAAAAAGCGCTGCTGAAAGCTCAAGACAAGTAAATGACAGGTATGAAAGGGGCAGATGCAAAAGTTAAAGAACTGAAAGACCAAATAGAAAAAAAATCCCTGAAGTACAACACAAATCAAGCCAAAATGATCCTTAATCTTAAGGATTCTGAGGTCACGCCAGTCAATAAAAAATATGCGTGGCCCTTAGAATTAGCCAGTATAAGGTAGAAAGGATAATGTGTAAGACAGTGACACAGATGGAGTGCAGAGTTTTTAGTACTCCTGTTGATATACTGAAATGTTTTACTAAATATTGCCGACAGCTGTAGCAGGAAGAGACAAAGGAGAGGGTTATACACTCAAAAGATTAAAGCACACTTGGAATTTTTGGACCATAGAAAGTCAGATTCAGATCACATTGTCCTGTTTTTTTTTTGTTTTTTTTTTAATTAATTTAATTTACTATATAAATATATTTAAAAAATATAAAACAGCAAAACAAATAATATACAAACAAGTAAAGATTAAATTTATATAAAAGCAATAAATTATTTTTTTTATATTTTGCTATTAATGTTTCTAGATTATGTCAATACACAAAATTCACATTACCATTCACAGATCTTAATGCCAATGTTTTCTTTGTTTTCCTTTTTTCTTTTTGTTTTCTATTTCACATAATACAGTGGCTAATTCTAAAAAAAATCTTTAATCATAGTTACAGAGTTTTATTTCCGTATTTTATTAATGTTCATTCTAGCTAATGATACTAAGTTTTAGATTATAAAATGCTGCATATTTGATACTGGTTGAGGAATTCTAACATTTATAAGCATTGTTATTCTTTCCAGTTCATAATTATCAGTACATAAACCTGTGAAGTCATTATTCATCTCCTTCCAAAAGGTTGTAACATTTTTATAGTTCATAATTATCAGTCCACAGACCTGTGAAACAGTTATTAATTTCCTTCCAAAAGGTTGTAACTTTTTTTTACAATGCACAGACATGTGTACCCAGTCAGCTTTTACTAGCTCATTGCATCTCCACCAAATTGCGGTATCATATTCCTTTTATTTTGAGAGATTATGAGTGTCAAGGATTCTGTGAAGATATTTCCACATAAATATTTTCCTGTACAAGCTACGTGACTTTTGAGCAACTTGACCTACATAATGTACTCTTACTTTTACAGTTTATTAGATCTTTTAAATGGCTGGCTTCTAGGAAGTTTCAGTAATTCTTATCAAAGTTCTTACTGTTTGATTGAATCATTGTATATATGTTATATAAGTTTCCAGGTTATAGTTTTAACAAACTCTGTGATATAGGAGATACAGTAAATAATAAAGGAGCAAAAATGGGAAGACACCTTGACCAGACTGTATACCAAAAGAATATAAGTGGTGAAAAATAGTTTAGGGGAGGTTTTATAGAATTAGTTAATTAAAGAATATAAGTGGTGAAAAATAGTTTAGGGGAAGTTTTATAGAATCAGTTAATTATGGTATGACCACTGGCCATACTCCAAGTTGGGGAAGCAGGACACTCTCACAATCATATTAAAACCAATGAAAAACCCCACAAAGATTGGATCCTAGAAATTAACTCTATATTGACCCATTATTATAATTATTTATAGCATTACTGGATAATATGTTACCAAGCATACCCCATAAACGTATACACAAAGACCAGACAAAACTTGTCTCTGGAACAACAACTTTTGACAATTTGATAAAAACCTCTTTGCAACTGAAGAAGCAACTAGATCAGTGAAGTCGTTACTGGTATCTAGTGTTGCTGTATAAAAAACATTTGGTCAGCTAAACTGAACTTTCTCTTTGCCTTTCTAAGATGCATGCATTCCTCCCAGCATTTGTGGCATTAGTAATTACATACAGTCTAACCTGCAGAAAGTACATAAAATAATATATAAGTTGGCAAAGTCTGTTCCCATTACATGTTGACTTGTTTTAGGCAGCAGCCCTTTCCAATGTACTTGAAGGGTCTGGGACAAATCTCTCCATCAATCCTAAAGCAAATAAACTAGAGGTGCTACAAATACTAAACAGCATAAACAACAAAAAGTCAAGTTAAACTTGGACGACAGCATAAAACCAGTAAGCTTAGCCACATATAAGAATATTTTTCCCCAGAAAAAAACAGAAGTGGAACTTTCTCTATAAATTAGAATCTTCCAAATCCAAATAATAGTCTCAGGTAAACAGAAATAATGGAACAGAGACAGCAAATGTGGCTAAGTGCTCTCTTTGGTTTCTGTACAACAGGCATTGGTTCCTCCAATAATGCTTGAAACTTACATCAATATTAATGTTTATCTGACAGCTATGCAAAAATGCTAGTAAGATCCAGTGTTCTCCATTATCATCATTAAAATATTCTAACAGGACACACTTCACTGTTAATTTTATCTGCAAGCAAAAGAGTTAAAATCCTCATCCACTGCCCTTGATTAATTTAGGTCTGATTACATAGGTTCATAGGTTCATAGATTAGTACTAAGCTAACGGCCCTTGTGATCCATTTTAAGCCTAGCCAATTATCCCTTGTGAGACTCAAACCCTGCACCTTGTGTTTGTAAGGCAAACACCTTAACCATTAGGCCACCCTCCCTACTCTTTCAAAAGCCTGAAAATACTGAATAAATAACTGACCTTGTCATTTAGGGCTGTATCACACCATTAATCACATGTATAAGGCAAAGGGTTATGAGTTCCTTCTCATACTATTGTTCCTTCTCCTGTTCAGCAGTTTCATGCTGATGCTTCTTCTCCTCTTCTGTGACTTCATGATGTTCATGAAGTCTTGCTCTCTTTGTTGCTTAAAATGACACTCCTCTCCCTCTTCTTTCTCCTTTTCCCACTCTTATACTTCAAGATGTTTCATTCTCCAGACTTCCAAGATGACTGCACACTGATCAACAGCTTAATTTCAGCTCTCCCAATGAGAAAAAAGAAATTGAGAGATAGTGCCCAGTAACTCTGCCCGATTTAGTAAATTCAGTTACTGGCTAGTAAGTACACTGCCTGGATGTAAGCAAAGAAGAAACTTTGACAGCCTGGAAGAAAATCAACTAGAAAGATAAACTGAAAACACTGACTGGGAAGAATCCTGTAGCTGTTTGAGAAAAAGCAATTCAAGCTCCATCTTTGGTGCAAAACACTGCTTCCAGTAACCTACAGGAAAAATAAATCAAATGTTATTGAGAGTTTATTAAAATAAACAAAATAATGAAGGAATATATCAACTCAAATAACAAAAGGCTGGAAAAAATAGAAGAAGCCTTAAACAACTATTCAGATAAACTGATAAAACTGCAAAAATCAAACATCAAACTAAAAAAAGACTCTCTGAGTACAACACTGCTCAAGAAGAGCCAATTTCAAAAATGGTAGAGTTAGGGGATGGAACAAGCAGGGAAAACTGAGATTTTCTGCTGTACCAGAGAAAATGAAAGGAACAGACTGTCTGCTGTACCAGAGAAAATGAAAGGAACAGACTGTATTCATTTTATGAAAGCAGAAAAGGCAACTAGACTGATATGAATGAAGTCTATTTTGTTTTATTTTTATTCTGGATTAAGGCCCTTTGCTTAATCTAACAGTAAGTGTTTCATGTAAGTAAATAAGAGAACACTGAATATAATGAAAAGTTTTCCTTTAGCAAATAAACGGTCAGTTTGAAAAGCCTGTACATGAGGGCAGATGTACATGTTATTCTTTGGTTTCCATTGAGACAAGCTAATGGGTATGCAATAAAATGCCAGATAACTTTTTTTAAGCCTAAAAGTTAGTTTTCCAAAAACATGCAAACTATTTTTCACATACAGGAGGGGAATAAAAATTAGACAAGAACAGACAACAATTAGTATAAGTAGGAGCACAGACTCTTAGCATGAATAACCTTAATTTTAGATTAAGTTTTGCCTGTGTGTACAGCTGTTGATTTAGAATAATTAACCTATCAAGCATGTTAAACAAATGGAACAACTTGTTACCACTCCCACAAGAGGGGAAAACATACTGGACCTGATCATCACCAACATGGGGACTCTATGCTCCAGACCAGAAGTATATCCCTCATTGGTAAGATCAGACCATAAACTAATCTCACTGGATATTCACATCCCAACTCCACCCCCTGCCCAGAAAACCACAGTGAAAAACTTCTCTAATGCAAATTTCACACTTCTCAAAACCGAGGTGGAATCCTGCAAAGCCCCCGGGCCTGTGGAAAATACGGCCCAGACCGCAGAATCCTTTATAAACGCACTCTATGAACACCTTCAGGAATGCATGGATCATGCAATCCCAAATAAAACCAAGTCCCAATCCTCCAAAGGCAGTTGTCCTGTCTGGTGGACCCCAGCCATAAACAAACTATACAATAGAAGGAGGAAGCTACTACATGATAGAGCAAAATACCAAAAAGGGAAGGAATCTCTGATCAGTATTAGCAAAAAACTAAGGGCACTCATAAAATTGTCTAAGGCCAGCTTCGAGAGAAAAATTGCACAGGACACTAAGGATAATCACAAGGCTTTCTTTAGTTATGTTAGGAACCTGGGTGGGAATTCCCAGATATGCTCAGAATTAATCCAAAATGACAAAAAATACACCGAACCCACAGACATTGCCAACATCCTAGCTGACAGGTTCAGCGCAAACTTCTCCCCCCCCCCACCAAAAGGGCAAATATCTATCCCAGCAAAGTGCTGCCCCCCTGACATCTTAGATGCTCAGGTAAGAGTGCCCTCTCCAAAGCAAAAAACGCAGCATCAATGGGACCAGATGGTGTCCCGGGCTGCATCCTACATGAACTCCAAGAAGAGCTAAACCCAAACATAAAATTACTGTTCAATCTCAGCCTTACTACAGGATATGTACCCAAAGAGTGGCGTACAGCAATAGTGGTCCCTCTCCACAAAGGTGGTGCCTCAACAGATCCTGGAAACTATCGCCCCATAAGCCTGACTAGCTTGGTCTGTAAAGCTATGGAAAGGATGATCATCATGGACCTCATAAATAAAGATATTGGGGACCTACAGACACTGGATCCTACCCAGTTTGGCTTTGTTAAGGGCAGATCCTGCCTCTTAAACCTGGTTGATTTCTTTGAAACAGTCACCAAGGCCATTGACGAGGGGAAGATGGTCCACACAGCCTACCTGGACCTCGCAAAAGCCTTCGATACAATACCCCACTCAGGCATTATAGATAAGCTCACCAGCTTAAATATAAACCCCTATGTCACTAGATGGGTTGCAAACTGGCTCAAGGACAGAACCCACATGGTTAGAATTGCTGGAGCCATGTCAGACTCCAAACCAGTTACAAGTGGCGTCCCACAAGGCTCAGTCCTGGGACCTCTCTTGTTCGGTATATATTTCTCGGAGGTACAGGCCAACACGGAAAGACTATGGCTGACCAAGTTTGCAGATGACTGCAAACTGGGCACCATAATCGACACTCCAGCTGACACAAGCATCCTCCAAAAGGGCCTCATAGAAACAGACAACTGGTGCCAGAGGCATGGCCTCAAGCTAAATGCCAAAAAATGTATAGTCATCCCCTATGGCAAAAACAAAGTGCCCACAAATTACCACATAGGTGGTAATCCATTAAGTACAGAAGAAGTAATTAGAGACCTGGGGACCCAAGTTGATAGCAATCTCTCATTTGACAACCACGTGGCCAAAGTGGTTTGAAAAACATTTTATATAGCCCACCTAATCATGAAGGGATTCACATCTAGATCAGGGGAGGTCATCGTGCCTCTTTACTCATCCCTCATCAGGTCCATAATTGAGTACAATGCCCCTTTTGGGATGTACCTTACCAGACACCTACAGCAACTGGAAAGTCCCCAAAAGTACCTCACCAAGAGGATCAAAGGGCTCAAACAGATGCCATATGCTGCCTGGTTAAAGAAACTCCAGCTCTACTCAGTGGCATACCGCCTGCTCAGAGGCGATCTGTGCCTGACGTATAAAGCCATGTCCAACCCGGAATTAATGGACATGCTGCACCTCAAAAAATCCAAATCCCATCGAGCTACACACTCGAGAGACTTGAACCTCAGCACCGAAATAAATAGGACATGCTGGAGGGACAGATTCATAACCCAGAGGCTCCCTTCACTCTGGAATAAAATCCCAGTCCAGATTAGGCAGAGTCCCTCATTGACTCTCTTCAAGAGGAATCTTGATGAGTGGATGGGAGATCATAGGTTTACCCCGGGTATCACTTCTGTGTCACTGTTAGACAGAGGCACAGTATACTAACCTCGAAAAAGGGCATAGCAAAATTATTTTAAAATGGGTGGCGAAAGCCAAACACACTCTGGCTAGGCTTATAAATGCCCTAGGGCAGATAGCCTAGTATGAACCTATGGACCTAAACTTCATTATTTGAAGATGTATGCAGCTTTTTTGTGTTTGTTTTAAGTTAATAGGTTATGGGGATAGTCTGAGTGTGTTTTTTTTAGTATTTTTTTATTAAAACAAAAAGTCTTGTAAAATGTGACATAGGTTCAAATGGAGAATGGAGATGACAAGAAATAACTGTATATAAGACCAACTTGCCAAATAGTGGGTGCATATAAAACAAAAGCTAGAAACAGACCTTTTTTTTAAAAACTGTTATATATATATATATATATATATATATATATATATATATATATATATATATATATATATATACACACACACACATAAAATAGGTGGGAATAATAACTTATCACAATGGCTATACTAAACATTATTTTAGAACATGTATAGACAAAAGTGAAAGAGTATTGAATTACATTAAGAAATGCAGAGTGAAAATAACAATGCTTCAGGAGACACACTTGGAAAAAAAATAAGCATGTGAATATGATAAAGAATTTCAGGAGGAATATTCAGCAGAGTATCAGGGACAAAGGAAAAGGGTGTACTTATACTAATTGATAGAGTTGCTCCAATAGTAGCAGAAGAGGGAAAATGGATAATAATGCTAGCTTTGCAGAAGCAAGGAGATACTGGCAAGGGAGGATGATAACTCTGGTATGTACTTATATTCCACCTAAAACTACTATTATGGACCTTAAGAAAATTTGGGGAGAAATAATCTGATTTCAGCAGGGAATATTACTTATAGGTGGAGACTGGAATTTGATTTGCAAAAGTGAGGATGCATCTGGGGACCCAGAAGGAAACATATACCAAAAGAGGGTAGATTCCTGAAGAAATTGATGAAGATATTTATTGAATTAGTGAATTCAGTAGTAAGAACTCTGAGAGCACTTACATATTGTTCCAGAGATCCTGGTATAACAATTGGGTTAGACTAGACACAAATTACATTTCAGAGGAACATGTCCATTTACTTGAAAGCTTCTACACACACATCCAGTAACTATTTCAGATCATGCACCAATAACAACTAAAATAAAAATTCAAGGTAAAGAAGTAAAAATGAGACACTGGCACTTCTTCATCTATCTGTTAAAAAAGAGATTAAGGATTGTGTAAAATAAATTATCTGAGAGTCATTAGGGAAGATAGAAATCTCCTCAAAGGTTAAGCTAGTGAGTGGGATAAAATGAAAGTTGAGCTTAGGACAGGGTAGATATAAGAGAAAAAATAGATATGATTATGAAGTAATAAGAATTATTTGAAGGGTTGACAAAGGTTAAAGTATTGCAGAATAAGAAGAATCTCACAGAACAAGAAGCGGTACAACTGCAGAGTGCTAAAGAGAAAATAAGGGAGTATCTGGATAATATACACGAGTTTAGAAAGTTGCTGTTAAGCAACTGCATTTGATAATTCCAGAGCACAAAAACTTTTAACACTACAGCTTAGGGAACAAGAAGTAGAAAGGGCTATTGCCAAACTTAGGGAGCCTATAACAAGAGAAATAACCAGAGATCTCGTAGAGGAATTTTAGAGATATTTCAGAAATTTTGTGAACATTTCTATAAAGCAGAGAAATATGGAAACCAAGAAAGAGCACAAATGGAAATATGTGTGGAAGATAAGTATGTAACAGTGAAGCATATGAGGGTCAACAATTAACAGTTAAGATAGGAGGAGATGGGATAAAAGTTTTGAAAGTAGGATGGAAGAAAGTGATAAATATCTGGAATGTTTTGTTTCACATGATTTTAAAAGGAGGGGAAGCACCAGCATCCTGGAGGAAAGATGTAGGGGGCTGCAATACTTAAAGATGGTAAGGCCCATCAGACCCAGCTTCTTATAGACCCATTTCCATTTTAAACCATGACTATAATGTGTTTATGTTTATAATAGCTAAAAGAATGTCAAACGCATTGCCAAAATTGATAGATATGGAACACTAACAGAATCATGATGATCCGAAAGTGTAAGAAAATATCACTGCTGTTAGTGGATCTTGATGCAGAAAATGTATGTGATAGAGTAAGCTGGGATTTTATGAGCAGGGTAATGAAAGCATTTTCATTCCCTGATACAATAATACAGTTAATTAGGAGGATATATGAGGGACCGGAGGCAAAACATTAAAGTGGGAGTGTTCCTTTCTGACAAGTTGTGTCTGAAAAGAGGTGCCTTTTCCCCCTCTGTTATTTGCTTTATATTTAGAGCCATTGGCAAAGGAAATAAGGGAATAATTTATTCAAGGATATAATTATTTATTTATTTTTATTTTACATTTGTTGACCGGGTTAGTCCGACTGAGCTGAGTGGCTCATTTTCAGCGGAGACTACGGGAGAAAAGCTCCAACAGTTAAATACAATATTAGTATGAAAAATAATATAGTTATTAAATCCAACATATTCAATGAATGAGATGTTATAATAAAGCATCATAATAAGGCAAACAATAGCAGATAGGGAAACAAAAAGAAATACAATATATACATATATATATATATATATATAAGGCTGCTGAGTTACAACGCATAAACTGTTGTCAAAAAATTGTCCTGGAGATTAGATACAGGTGAAAGGAGGGAGAAGAGCTAAGAGGAAGATAGCAAGAGTAAGATAAAGGAGACAGTTTAGAATAAAAGCTCAAGAAAAAAGGGGCTAGAGATTGTGTGTGTACGAGGGGAGGACTTGAATGGGGGCATAAGTAGCCCAGGGAAGCAGTTTAAGGAAGATGGGTGCAGTGGCAGGACCAGTGAGTTTGAAGGCATTTTCTGGTAGTAGTTTTGAATTTTTTGGGGTGTGTGAGAGATCTAATTTCAAGGGGGAGTTTGTTCCATGACATGGCTGGGTTGTGGCTGAAGAGGTTGCAGCCAGTTTTGGTCTTCAGTTTATATATCCATATTCTTGGTCAGAGATGCATAGAGATCTAGTTGGAGAGTATTTAGCGATTATAGGAGTGAGGCTAGGACAGAGAGTGCTGTTATAAAATAGAGTTGATTATCTGCAGTTGAGAGATGAGGAGCTAGTAGAGTAATTCTAACCATTCTAAGAGTCTTAAGGAGATACAGTGGTGGGACCTATAAGGTTGATTAGCAGCAAACCTGGCCACCTTGCTGTAGGTTGATTCAAGTTTAGCTAACAGAGAGGAATTTAGATTAGCAAGGATGTGACAACTGTACATTAGTGTAGGAAGGAGGTAGGCATGAGACAGAGTTAATTTAGCTATGCTACTTAAGATTTTTTTATTACAGCATTGGAGTTCAAGCTTTTGATGCGTTTTTTACACAGTTTAACAGATGTAGATTGAATTTGAGTTGATCGTCAATAGTGACTCCTAAGACTTTTGTGCTGGATTCTACAGTGATTGATGTGTTGTTGAGGGACTGTATAGAGAAAGATGTTCTGAGACTGGGAACGTATTTGGGGAGAAAAAATAAGAGTTTTGTTTTCTTGGGGTTGAGAATTAGTTTGTTTTCAAAGAGCCAGGATTCAACTGAGTTGAAAGAAGATTGGGTGACAAAGTTTAGTTCTGAGGGAGTATCAAAGATAGTGAAGACAGTCAAATCATCTGCATATTATATAAGGAATGACTGGGGACAGGAGGCATACAGAATAGTAGTAAAAATATTGACGAGGAGTGGGCCCAGTATAGACCCTTGTGGGATACCCATTTTTACTGGGAGGTGAGAAGATTGTGCGGAGAGCCATTTAACAGATTGTACATGATCAGACAGATAACTAGAAAAACAGGAAATTGCAGGGGAAGAGAAATTAGGGTTTGATGGTTTATTCAGGAGAAGAGAGTGGGAGACTGTACCAAAGGCCTTGGAGAGGTCCAAGAAGAGGCAGGACACCAGTTTACTGTTATCCATAGCAAGGGAAATGGTGTTAAAAGATATAAGTGCACTTGTGATACTATGTTTGGGACGAAAACCGTGTTGGGTAGGTATGAGAAGGTTTTCCTGAAGTAGGTATTGTATAACTTGTTTATGGATAGATTTTTCCAGTATTTTTGAGACAGGGGACAGGATTGCTACAGGTCTAAAATTAGTAATGTTTAATCATGATGGATAGAGGGACAGCAATGGGTTCAACTGCAATCTGAAGGAAGTAGGAGGGTAGGCTGTCAGCAGAAGGGGAGCAAGGTTTTAGTTTAGAGAGTAAGAATCTTATATAGTTAGTGGGTACCGTTTTGAGGGTGAAGGAGTTTGAAGGATAGGGTGGAGAAGTAGATAAATTGTTGTTGTTATTATTATTTGTAGGGTGTTGAATAGTTCAGCAGTTTCATCAGGTGAGTTGTTAGGGCAGGGGTTGGGGAGGAAGGGTTACCTGGATGGAGAATGTTAATGGAGTTCCAAAATTTTGGGGGAGTTCAGACCTTTGGGTGGAGGGGAGATTGGAATAGAAGTCCTTTCTGTCTTTAATGATACATTTCTTTACTTGGTTTCTTAGTTCTTTATAGCTTTGTAAATGAACTGTTTCCACATTCTGTCTTGATTTTTCATGAGGGTATGGGTAGGATTAGTTAACCAAGGTGATATATTAGATTCAATCCTAATTGAGAGGGGCCAGAGAGTTTAGAATGCTTAGGAAGGTAGTGTTAAATGAATGGACAGCATCATCTAGGGGGAGATAAGTCAAATGTGACCAGTTGATTCTTGAGAGGTGGTCTTTAAAGGTCTCAGGGCAAAAGGAGAAGAATTTGCAAGAGGTTATGTATCTGTGGGGTCTAGTAAAGTGAGGAGTATATCTGATGACTCTTACAGGGGAATGATCACTAAGGCAGCCAGGTTGGGTCTCAAGTGTATGGCATTTGATGGGGTGGGAGACCAAAATCCAATCAAGGAGAGAGTAGGAAGAGGAGGTTTGTTTATATGGGTGGGAGAGGAGATTAGTTGCCCGAAGCCATGCAAGTTAATGAATGAATTGGTGTTGGGTGCTTGGAGGGTAGGCAAATTAATATTGACATCCGCAAGAAGGATTGTTTCATTTTGAAAGTTTAAGGTGAGGTAGGAAAGAATACTTTCTAGAATTGGAATATTGTCCCCAGGAGGAATATAGATAGCAACTACAGTAACAGTGGTAAAACTGTTGAATTTGAAATTGGTCAACAGGAGTTCAGCAGGTGCAAAGAAGGGTGTTGGTTTACCTGCGTTTATGGGAGTCAGGTGGTTGGGCATAGGCAATGGCAACTCCGCCACCTTTTTTCTTTTTTCTGTCAAGTCTAAGTATGTTATATCTGGGTGGGAGAATATCACTGTCTAGGATGTGTGGTTTCAACCAGGTTTCTGTAAGAGTAATTATATCAGGGGTGTAGTTGCCCATCCAGCCATGGAATTCATTAACTTTGTTAAGAATACTTCTAAGATTCAATGAGTAGAAGAATACTTGTTTTTTTGTAGGAGTGTAGTTAGAAGGGTTAGGGGGATTTATAGCATTGATTGAGGAAGTGGGGCAGGGGCCAAGGTTAGGATGAATATCCCCTGACAGGAGTATAAATCTGTGGAGGGTAAATTGTTTGATTAGGAGGTGCTTTGTTTTTTCTTCTAATGAGTTAGAGTGAAAAGCTGGTAGCTTGATTTTGGGGAGGGGAGTGTTTGATATAAATAAGGATGAGCATATTGGGAAATGTACTGGGGGTTTTGTGAAAGCATTGATAGCAGTGGTTGCAGGGTAGAGATAAGTTGACTTCAGATGAGAGTGGAAGGATGTGAGAGTATAGATTAATAGTATGGGAGGTAGGAAGAGAAATATTTGGAATTTGAAAGGCATAATGAGAAGGGAAGCAGTAGGTAAGGGGGTGAAAGTTTAAGATTAGACACTTGGAGGAATGGTTGGGGGGAAGAAGTAATTGGAATAGAAGTAGCAAGAGTATGGAGGTAGATGAGAGGGTATACGTAGGGAGTGGGAGGGAGGGGGAAGTAATGTAAGAGGAAGGGGAGGGGTTGGCTGGAAGGATGGGTATAAAGGTAATGATATGGGGGTGAGTGTGAAATGGGGGAGGGAAGGGAGAAAAGTGAGCCCACGTGAAGCAAGGGCGAATAGAGTGGGGCTGCATCCAGGTCTCAGACAGCAGTCTTGAAACAACAAAAAAAATCAATCAAAAGCCACCACGCAGCTACACTACAGCAGTTTGCTATGGTTATCAAGAGAATTTGACTTTATTTGCAGACAATATTATTTTGTACCTGATAAAACCAGAAAAGGACATCTCAACATTGTGGAACATCTTGAGCCAGTTTCAAGCCTTTTTGGGATATAAGGTTAATAAAGATAAAACAAAAGCTATAGCTGTAAACTATGTACCCACACATGAATTGGTCCAGTAATACACTTATTTATGAGGTTACTATAAAATGAAGTAGTTAGGAGTATGGATTAAAAAAGGGTTTTGTTATGGCAGTTAAGAGACTAAGCAAAGACGATACAAAAGCTAAGAAACTGGAAGCTCTTGTTCATGGAGACTGAAAGCAAGATACAAGAGCAGTGAAAAGGTTTCAGCCCCTTTAGTTTTATATACAGGTAGGCATTTTTTATCAACAAGAAGAGAAGTTGTTCATAGGTTCTTAGATGAATACTAAACTGATCACCACAAAGGCCTTTTTAAGCATTGCTATGCATCTCAATTCTCTGACAAGTTCTGGTACCCTTGAAAAGTTTAAGCATGGGCTTAGGAAATGAAACATTTACAAGTAGGGGGTCGATGTGATGAACCATTTATAGGCTGCCTGTGTTCATTAGAGACATAAGTGCCATACCAGGAATGAATTTTCTGTTCCACATCCAATTGTCCAAGTTATACTTGAATTTGGTTAGGGAGGAACTCTGCTTCATATGGACAGGTGGTCTGTTCCAGAGAGGGGGTTGCCTGTCCCTGCAGCAGGTCCTATTTATATCACAGTCAAGGTTTAAGTCTGTAGAATGGGTAATTTTCCTGCTGTTCATTTTGCATATATGCAGGACGTCCATCAGGATGGAGTCTGACAATACCTTGTATGCCAGTGTAGATCTCACCTCCACAGCCTGTAGGAGACACATGGATAGGGCTTTGAAGCACTTTGCATAGCACATGTTACTTATACCCTGCATTCTTTTAGTGAGGAGCCTCTGTGGACATTCCAATTGTTGGATGTGCTTGGTTAGATACATACCAAAGGGTACACTGTACTCAATAACAGGTCTGATGAATGCCGAATACACTGGTGCTATGACCTCCTTGGACCTAGATTCCATACCTTTGTTTATAAGTTGCACAACATAGAATGATTTGTGCACTACTGCAGACATGTGATGATGAATGGCTAGATTACCATCTATGTGTTTCCCCAAGTCCCTGACTACTCGACTCTTACAGCTGTGTTGTCAATATGATAGTTACCAGGGATGGATGACTTCCTGAAGGGCACTATTATGCATTTCTTGGCATTTAATTTTAGTCTACGACTCTGACATGAGTTATTTGTCTGTGTCAGCCCTTCCTGGAAAACATTAGTGTCGGTGGGCAATTCTTTGACTGTTCCTCATTTGCAACTGTCTGCACATTTGGTCAACCAAAAGCCCTTGATATTGACCTTGACTTCAGAAAGGTAAATGCTAAAAAGCAGTGGTCCCAGAACTAATCCCTGAGGGACTCCACCTGTGACTGGTCTCTTAGTAGAAGTGGACTACCCAATTCTAACTTCCTGGGTCCTGTCTGGAACCCAGCTGGCTATCCATTGGGTGACATGGAGGTATATACCTAACCTTCTGAGGCTATCAACAATGTTGAATGGGGTATTGTATCAAATGCCTTGGCCAGGTTGAGGCAGAAAATGTGAACTTTTCTGCCCTCACTGCTTTGCAGATCTTCTCAAATAAGTCCACCAGGTTAAGTAGGCATGATCTGCCCTTGACAAAACCAAATTGGGTTGGGTCCAGTGTTTAGAGGTTTCCTATGTCATTAATGATCAACTCCATGATAATTATTTTCATGACTTTGCATATGAGACCAGTGAGGTGAGACTTATCTGTAGTTTCCAAGGTCTACAGATGGCCCACCTTTCTGCAGACAGATGACTGCTGCTGTTTTCCCTTTGTAAGGAAGAAAGCTTTTTTGTATGCGACAATTAAACAGTAATTCCAGAGGGCCTGATAGGTCATGTTTCATGCTATTCAGAAGGCATCCTGGGATATTGTCTGGGCCCATCAATACAATGTTCTTGGTCTTTGAGGCAGCACTGAGGACCTGTTCCCTAGCGATAGCAAGGAGAGTTATATTTGATGGTATTTTCTGAGGGGAGGTTGAGAGGGAGAGAAGGGAAAAGCTAGATCTGAATTTCTCTGCCAGTAGATTTGCTATATCTTCTGGCTCAGTACAGGTGGCTCAATTAAAAATGAGCTTTGCACACAAATGTCAATCCCTTTGAAGTTGCTAAAGAATGCCTTGTGGCTGTCCTTGGCATGACAGGCCAAATGTAACTCAAGTTTGATTTTGGTAGACTTTATTTGTCCTCTACATTTTTTATGAGAGTGCTTTTATCCTGCTGTGTGCTACACCTTATAATTTTGTAATGGTTTTCTTCCTTCTGTTATATAGCATACTGATGCTGTGATTCCACCAGGGTGGCTTGTTTTTGAGTTAGTTCTCCACTTCTCCCTGGCGGGTGCAGCAGCCTCCATGCAGCTATTAAAATGCTTGTACTGAGCTTCTGTGAACAGTTCCCCATAGGCAGCAGTGTTCTCATGGTTTAAGGGGGCTTGAAATTTTGCCAGGTTATCACTTAATAGCAGGAAGTTAGCCTTAGAGTGGTTCATGAACATTCCAGGGTTAGCTGGGTGTTCCAACTTTTATATTTACTCAAATGAGACCATTTTGTGGTTTGACCATACCAGAGAAAACATTATACTAGTGGGTGTGCAGCAATCTCCTATTGTGGACAGCAATTAATAAAGAGATGAAGGACTTTATCTGGTAGAGGGAAATGGCAAGGGTCTAATAGGATAAACTGATCCTTCCTAGAACAAGATGGATTAGGATTACATGATTTGAAGGGATAATTTAGCACTACACAGTTAAGGCTCATATACATAACACAAGCAAAACACTATAATTTAAAGTGGAAATGGATGATGATGAAGCAGGGGAAATTCAAGAAATATGAAAAGACCATAACATTTTGGATGAAGATTCTTACAGACAACAATAAAACCCACACAGAATATGATCATAAAGTAGCAGAAAGTATTCTAAGAACTAAGCCAATATGGGAATGATAAGCAATTCATAAGGAAACAATAGAATGTCATATCTGTGGTTCTGAAACATGCAACGAAGTCTAGAAGAATTGGAAATGTTGCATGGAAATGTTTCCATTGATATTTGTACATTCCAAGCAGACTCCAAAGAACGTTTCATCTGTTAGATTGCAAATTTTGGAGGTGCGATAGGGAAGAAAGAGGTTAACTGGAACATGTTTTATGAGTGTAATTTGTTGGCAGACTTTAAAAATTCGATACAGAGCACTCTGTCAGAAATATACTGGGTGACAAAATGGGTGCAACTACAGAAATGTTTTTTCAAGCTGGGCTACAGGATCTGAATTGTCTTATTCTGGTAGGTGCCAAAAAAGCAATTACTAGAAAATCAAAATCAAAGTCTAAACCAACTGTATATTAAGTATTGAATATCATAAGAGAGAGAAAATAACTGAAAGTGGGATCTTTAGAAAAAGGTAGGAGGAAATTACATAGAAAAAATGGAAATTGTGGGAACAATGCATGCAGATTAAAGTTTTGGAGGATGAGTAAGGTTTAAGGAAAGGCAGGAATTGAGCAAGTTTGTTAATGTTGAATTAATTATAAATATACAAAAGAATATATGTGATGTATAATGTTTGCAACAAGGAATATGTTAATATGGTTTGTTTTCTTTTATTTAAATGTATGTTTGCCTATGTTTTAAGTGATAATTCAATAAAGGTGCTACAAAAAATGTTTTATTCTCCTAGCAGCTTCAGATATCTTGTCTCCCAACTGCAGTTCTAGTCTTTTTAATTCAAGCTTGGGTTTTTAAGACAATCTGAATAACTGGCTGATCTTTTAGCTTTATGTTGTCACCCAGAAACTCTGGCAAGATGTCTCCATCTCCAACTGACTGAAAATCAACTAAACTCAAGCTATTAAGAAACCCATATTCAAATTAATGTACGGGATTCCTTTGCAATTATATCCAGCTGCACTGCAGATCTCATCTTGACAATGTCCAAACTGCTCTAAATACAAAATAAAACAACTGCTCTGCAATGTATGCTTTGTATATTTTAACTCATGGCTGAAAAAATAACAAAAAAAATTTGGTGGCAACAGTTTTGCTGGCTATAAATGTCTATTTGACAATATGTCCTACTGCTGCCACCAAATATGTGACTGACATCTTTAATAAACTGCCTTAAATTTCTGCTTCTACCAAATGGACTCTGTAAAGCAGAAGCGGACATTGACAACAGTCTTGGGCTGCATATTTTATTTTTTTTTCCTGTTTTAATGAGTTTGTGATCAGTTGTGAATTCCTCTCCAGTCCTTTTAAGGGCTGCTGGAATTGGGCTTAGTGCTTTAAAAGTAAGGGGTGGCTGTTTCAGGGATACACCAATTGGAAGGCTGGAAGGAAGTATTTGAATTGCTCACAGTGAAAGGACATGAGTGAGCAGACTGTGTACAGAAATTTAAAAGCAATAACATTGACAGCGGTGTTGTGCTGTATATTTCTCTTTTCTTTCTTTTTTTTTATTTGAGCATAGAGGTTCATAGGTTTCATAAGTTCAGAGGAAATTACTAGACTAATGGCTTAAGAGCCCTTATAAGCCTAGCCAATATACCCTGATTTTATCCAATATAACCTGATTTTATCCAATATATGGCCCCTAGAGACAAGAGGATAGCATGGGTTTGTGACTATGCCTTGAGTATCTTACAGACTGGCCCTGTCCATAAGGGACATGGGTGCTACCCCAGGTGTGAATCTGTAATTCCCCATCCACTGATCCAAACTGCATTTAAAGAGGAGAAGGGAAGGGCTCTGGTTAATGTTAACAAGAAGCCCATTCCAAAGAAGGGGCTGTGATGTTCCCTCTCTGGGTCAGTAACCAAGGAGCCTGAATCCTCACCACTGACACTGCAAAGGGACATTCACTTGGAACAGAAATGGATGCACTGAGTATTCTCAGATGCAGCTCTCTGCATCAAGCACAATTTCCCTTAAGAGCACACAGGGAACACACTCAGTCCGGTGGCTGATTTCTCTCTCTCTCTCTCTGTGCAGATCCCCAATAAGACTCCCCACTGGCACAGCTGCAGGACTGAGTCCTCAGGTAAGTGTCCAAGCCAAGTCCTCCAGCATCCTCTCTGTGAAACCAGTCCTTTGTGTCCCTGCTCCAAGCAGCTGACACACACAGTCTTTGAGATTTGATTTTCACACACACACACACACACACACACACACGCACATACATGCACACGCACACACACACACACACACTTGCAAAAGTCTGGCACAGATTTACTAGCTATGCCCCCTTCTGCCCAGACTATAAGGTAGTTACACCGCCACCAGACACTCCAAAGCCAGCTACTCCAAGGTTCTTACAAGGGTACCCACTTACACTGAGTGAAATTAATATTAATACAAATAGTAATGTTTTGACCAATGCAGTAAGGCTTCCAGGAGGGACCACAGAGTCACCAAACAGTTACAAGTACTCTCAAAGGTTAAACTATTCTCTAAAATGACCAGTCACAATGAAAACTTTAAATGTATTTAATAATAAATAAGAAAAGTACATGAAAATACTAAATATCTATTTACAAAAAACACCAGGAAATATTAAAATAACACAGATGAATAGATTCACACAGATACAGAAAAATAGTACTTAACTAATCTCACTATATTTTCCTGACTAATCTAAAAAAAATATTATTCCCTGGTCACTTACTAGTGCAAGGCAAGATGAAGTGGGTGAGAGATCCTTCTATGACAGGTTCAAAGAAATACACTGTTCTGAGACTACATTCTCACCTAGCATTAAACTATTATTTTAGTGATGAATTCCAGAATAACATCAGATGCACCTGGTCATCTGACTACTGGTTCCCATGCAACTCCCCATTGCTAGAAACTGCCAAGACTTAGCACCTACATGTCAATAATTCACACACAGAGCCTTGCTAAGATCTACCGCAACTCCTGGAAGTCATAAAACACCTCCACTCTTCCTACAGGAGCTAATAAACCATACTTCTTACAGCCAGTGTGTCTCTGACTTCATTCAAAACTGTGAGCTAACATATTTATGGTCTAGTCCCAGCAATTTAATTTCTTACTATTTCTCAAAGTTGGCCAGAGCTGAGCTTAACCTCTTCTCTTCCAGTATCCTCCGTTAAAGCATATACATTTAAACAGTTGCAATACAGTACAGTCTGATATACATGTATATTTCCTTTCTGTCCACCAGGGCATACTCTTGATACATTTTTGACACAAGCAATGTTACAAATGCAGATGGTATCTCACAATTTAACCGTAATCTGTTCTGATACAGTGGTTGAATTGTGAGATGCCATTTCCATACAAATGTGTGGAAAGTGGTTTAATTAATTCCCGGCCCAAACAAAATTTAAAAAAGTACACTAAAAAAATTTAAAAAACGTAGCTTGTCATGATTTGAAGTGTAGAACATCTCTTAAATGAAGTAGAGGATGTGGAGGAGGGATGGAAGACAAAAGGAGAACTACTGTACATTCCTAAAACTATGGCTCACTGTCACATACAAATTTATTTGATGGTAAATCCATCTAAGAATGCAGGCTAACATGTTTCCTGTCCAGCTAAAATGCATGCTCATTACATCATTCTCCCCCGGATTCTCAAAAGCTTGCACAGCGTGCATGATTAGTGTAAGATGAAAAATTGCCAATATGGTGGCCGTGATCCATGTACGTGCATGTCTGATGTGCGCAAGAACTGTAGAACTAGTGCTGCATGTCCCCAGCCCCCGTATGCAAATCACCCCATTTGCAGGTGAAAACTATGCAAATGAGGTAAATTTGCCATCCAGGAAGCAGGGCATGCAGGACTAGCGTAATATGCAGAAATGTACTTGGTTAGTAACCGAGTACGATACTGCAAACTCCAAAACTGAGCTATGACAGCTCCAAATAAAGGCTGCATATCATTGAGGAAGCATGCCAATGGCCAAGTAGAAGGCCATTGGCATTGCAAGCAATGCCAAATATACAATTTTATTTTATTTTTTTATTTTACATTTGTTTACCGGGATAGTCCAACTGGACACAGGTCCATTTACAGGGGAGGCCCAGGGAGAAAAGCTCCATACATTTTAATTCCAGTTTACAATAAGTTCACACCTCAAATGCTCAGGCATAGATTATGTACAGTTCACAATAAAGTTCAGTAGATTGAAATAATTGTTATATAGTGTCAAACAGATATACAATATAATATATATATCAGACAGTGAGATTAGAAATCATGGTCACAAGTGATATGTTTAAATGTTATGTGATGCATGGGCATATCCATTTATTTATAAGGTGGACTTTTAGAGAGATTTTAAACATATTGGCCGATGTAGCAGAGGTAAGGGTAGGGGGAAGGTTATTCCAGGTTCTTGCTATGCTGTGGGAGAATAGGGCTTGTCCTGCATAGTCGTTGGCTTTAGAGATAGACAGTAGTGTTTTTTTTCTGAAGAGCGTAGGGGACGATTTGATGTGTGCTTGGTTAGTAACTGACTAAGAGATGGGGTTTTGAGTGGATAGTTTAAAATATTGTAGGCAATTGTTAGTTGATGATAGTTGAGTAGTTGGGGTAGCTCTAGCCATTGCAGTTTGTGCAGTGCATTACAGTGGTGTGATTTGTAGTTGGATTTAGGAGCAAATCTGGCAATTTTAATATAGCATGACTGAAGTTGTTCAAGGTCCAGTTTTCTTATGTGGGTAAGGATTAGAGTAGATAGAAGGTGTGTTTGGGCAAGTGTCACATGTGCTTGGTCAGTTAGGAATTTTTTGTGTCTATATAGTGTCCCCAATTTTTTGTGGACCTTTTTTATGGTTTGTGCTATATGTACATCAAACAGTAGTTTGTTGTCTATTTCCACGCCAAGGAGTTTGGTATGGTTTGTGGGTGAGATGTTGGTACCATTTTTGACAGTGATTGAAAAAGGTTAGTTGATAGATTTAGATTTGTTATGTGTGAAAATGAGTAGCTTGGTTTTGTTGGGATTAAGGATTAGTTGAATCAGGGTAATCCAGTTTTCTAGCGAGATGAAGGAGTCTTGAGTAAGTTTTTGAAGGGTTGTGAGTGATGGTGCAGAGTAGATGAGAATGGAGTCATCTGCGTACTGTATGAGTGAGGCATTTTGGGTGGAGGTCTGGAAGCTGTTAGTGAAAATGGAAAAAAGTAGTAGTCCTAATATTGAACCCTGTGGGACTGCTATGGTTGTAGGGAGTAATGGTGATAGTGTATTCTGCCACTGAACAGACTGCTGTCTGTCTGATAAGTAGCATTTAAACCATGCTATAGTGGAAGGGGCAAAGCATAGGGATGACATGGAGTCCAGTAGCATGGTGTGTGACACCATGTCAAATGTCTTGGATAAGTCTAGAAATATTGCTGATACGAAATTGTTGTTGTTTCTGTGTAGGTTCACTATGTTTGTAAAGGTTAGAAGAGCGGTAGTAGTGCTATGGTGTTGTCGGAAGCCGTGTTGAGTGGGTGACAGGAGGTTGTTAGAGTTTAGGAATTGCACAACTTGGGAGTGTATACACCTTTCAAGTATTTTGGATAAGGGGGATATGATGGCTATTGGTAGATAGATGGAGAACTCATAAGAGTTTCCTCCTTTGTGAAGAGGGATAATGTTAGATACCTTCCATAGTTTTGGGATGTAGGCTTCCTGTATGGAGCGGTTTATTAGGATAGATACTGGGTATGAGAGGGAATCTGGTGCCATTTTTAAGAAGTCAGCAGGTAGTTTGTCTGCAGCAAGGGTGGTGGGTTTGAGTTTTTGTATGAGTTTTTTAATAGTAGTGGTAAGGACAGGAGAGAGTGTGAAAGAGGGGATATTGTTAATGGGGCTTGTTAGGTGGGTTTGGGTGGTAGGTTTTGGGGATCTGAGAGGACAGTGATAGAATTGTTTGAGTGAAATGTTGGTTAAATTGGGATGCAATGCCTGTGGTGTTATTATTGGTGGTGGGAGTTGGGGTGGATGTTTTTCCAGGGTGGAGTAGGGAGTTGATGGAATTCCAGAATTTTTGTGGGTCTCTTGTGTGCTTGGTTTGGCTGGTGAGGAAACAGTTTTGTTTATCGAGTATGGTTTGTCTTTTTGCTTGGTTTCTTAGTTTTTGGTAGTTTTGTTTGGTTAGGTTGGTGTTGTCTCTTTTCCAGGCTCTCCATGCTCTATCTCTGGCTTTTAGTAGAGCTCTTGTGCCCCCTGCTTAGCCATGGAGCATAATTTGACTTGACTCTGATCTTTCTAATGGGTGCAGCTGAGTTGAGGATGCTAGTGAAAGTGTTATTGAAGTAGTCTATGGCTTGGTCTAAGTCTAGTGTTAGTAGTGGATTCCAATTACAATGTTTTAGTATGTGGTTTAGTTCCTGTGTATTTATTTTTTTTATCTCTGACTTGTCTAAAGATAATAGGGTTGGTTATGTTAGAGCATTTTCGCAAGAGGAATGTAGGGAGGTGGTCACTCAGGGTGTCTGGTAGACATCCAGTGTGACAGTAATGTTTTGGGTAGTTTACTAGTGTCCAGTCTAAGATTGATTGCTTGTGTGACCTTTTGTCTACTCTAGTAGGTTCTTGAATGAGCTGGGTAAAGCCATAGAAATTATATGGTTGGTGGGGTTGTTGGAGTTACAGGCTAACCAGTTTGTGTTTAAGTCACCTAAGAGAATGGTTTCATTGGGAAGTTTGACTGAGATCCATTGTAATAATTCTTCTATGGTGGGAGAGTTGTTTCCTGGGGGGATGTAACTGCAGATAATGTTGATTTTCTTGGTGTTGTTTATGGCTAGAGTTGAGATTACAGTTTCTGTGTTATGAAATGCTTGGGGTGGGATTTCTAGGGGGTTTACTTTGAGTGTGTTTTTAAAGAGTATGGCTATTCCTCCTCCCTTTTTGTTTGCCCTGTCCTGCCTTATAATGTTATATCCTGGTGGAAGAATTTCTTCATTTTGGATGGTGGGTTTTAGCCAGGTTTCAGTGATAGTTAGTATATCTGGGGAGTAGTGGGTTGTGAAGGCTTGGAAATCAGGAAGTTTGTCAGACTTCTGGTATTTATGTTAATGATTAGTAGGTCTGACTTTTGTTTGGGTGGGAG
Source organism: Protopterus annectens (assembly GCF_019279795.1). Lineage (NCBI taxonomy): Eukaryota > Metazoa > Chordata > Ceratodontiformes > Protopteridae > Protopterus > Protopterus annectens. The sequence goes on along the minus strand of NC_056741.1, from coordinate 264,242,739 downwards.
TAGGGGGTTGTTTGGTCTTGGATTTGGGTGGATGTCTCCTGATATGAGCAGTTTTCTTGTGATCAGTAATATGTGTTTTATACTTTGTGTTTTTTGTGATATTTAACGGATATCTTAGAGGTATGTGTTGTTGTTAGTTGTGTTTTGTACATATATAACATTAGGCTGTCTTGAAATAGTGTAGCTGTAATGGGGAAATGTGTGTGAGTGTTTGGTTTAGTGTATGCTTATGTTGCATGGTGATTTGTATTATGTAGTCAGGTGATAGAATGAGTGGATGTGAAATATGTTAAAGTTATCAGGGTTAGTAGTAGGCCTCCTAAGGTGGTTTTCATTTTGTTGTACCTAGTATTGTAAAAAGATGTGAGAGCAGGAGGTAGGTGTAAGTAAAGGTGGGTGTGGTGGTGAAGTGAGAGGCTAGGGGTGTGTTTGGTAATTGGAATGAAAGTGTATGGGAGAGGAGATTGTTTATTCTGGTTGGGGTGTGGTTTGGGTAAATAAATGTAGAGGTGCTGGGGTGGGTGGGTGAGATTTTGGGATAGGGTAGGGGAGTGGAGTGAGCCCGAAGAGCAAACGGAGAGGGACAGAGCCAGGAAGTGGTGTATCAGGAGTCAATCAGTTTATTCAGTGAGTTTGTGCACTGGACAAATCTCCCAGGTAAGTAGTACCCTTTGCCTTTTAATTTTCTTTTGGGGACACTATTAATAGTGCTACAATCCTACCCATGTTCTGGGAAAGATTCCACTTACAGGTATTGCTAAGGGGAGTTTAATAGTTACTTTTGTTAGAGAGGTTGGTTCTTATTATATACAATTGAATACTGGAGCTTAGATCTGCTCGTTATGAATGAGCAAGTAGCTTTTAAGCTCTGCTTTGCTGTCACCTAGTGGCATAGAGGGGGAATATCCATTAAAAGTACTAGCGTACATTGTTTTAAACTAGAGAAAAAAGAAATAAGTTGGGAGTGGAGGGGTGGTGGACAGCCTCAGGGTAGTTCTGCGAGTGTGCTGGTTCTCTTACAGACTTCTATGTCTAAAATATTTAAAAAAATATATTAATCAAACTGTAGGCTGTAACCTACACTGTGTGTTTGAAGGATGTGTCCTTGTTGTCCAGTACTTTGGGAGCTTGTTTGGACTACTCTGTACTTGTTTGTACAGTTTCCAGGTAGGGGGACAGCTCAAATAAAAAAAAATGAGCTTTCAGGCTGTAAAAAAGAAGAGATTAGATGTTATGCTTAAAGGAGGGTGAAAGGAAGGTGGAGAGAATAGCTAGAGGGTGAAGAGCAGAAGAGGGCTTGAGCGTGCAGGTAGAAGCAGAGCAGGTTCAAACACAGAACAATAAATAACATTTGCCTTATCGGTTTGCTAGGTATTTTACTTAATGAATTAGGCTGTGCTTGTCACTCTGCTAAAATACCAGGGTTGTCTAATACCCGTTCCCGTTCTATTATCTAGATAAGGTGATTAAAAGCAATGTACTAGAGGTGCAATAGTGCCTGACTAGTGTTTCTAACAGTGATCAACCCAGTTAAACATTGTCATATCTAACACTGTAATTCTGGCGCTTCTTGAAGGAAAAGGGGAAAAAACAGCAAAGTAGAAGGTTAATATAATGTATAATGTGCAGAAATAGAGCTTTTCTAATGTTTCTAGCAGTGTAAGATCAATATAACTATTGTAGCTTCCTGAGGTGGAAGACAGCAAAGTAAAAGGTTTAATAATCTATGGTAGGCAGGATAATGCTGTTCAAGTGTTTCTAACAGTGGCAGATCCAATTACACACTGTTGCAAGTAGCCTTTCATATATACTGCTTTACAAAATAATAGCGGTCAAGTAAAGGTAGAGTAATGTGGAAGGTAGAGTAGAGGTACATCTATAGTGTTGCATATAATATTTTATATATTCTGCTTTACAAATTAAAAATGTGGCCAAGTAAAGGTACAGACTAGCAGTGATTAGTTAAGAGTTACCATTGCCGTACATTAATCAGAGCTATTATGCAAATGTTTGCAAAAAGATGGTGAAGTGTCGCCCTATACTTAGCAAAGAATAGGTGCAAACAAGCCTTGCTAGTCCTTCAAATAGTGGTAAAATCCTTTAACCATGTCACAACTATGTTAAAGCTTTAGTGCTTCCAATGAGAAATACAGCATTTACAGTTCATAACAGTGACAAAGGCAAAACAGGACTGCAGTAGATATTAACACTCTTCACTTGCAGTTATAGTAAAAGACAATTATTTATGCAAACAGTCATGTATCCCTGAGTTAAGCTACATATACAAGCATCGACAGACACAAAGTTACCCTGGGCTAGTACGCAGGCTCTATTGTGCCTATGCATGAGGATCAGGACCTACCTAACACGCATATATTAAATTGATATTTTCACACATAAACACAGTATCAGTGATGAAATCAGTTCATAAATGCTTATATAATACAGTTATAGCCAGCAGTTTTAACAGAAATAACAGTGGATGTAGTAAAATAAGCCAGCACTTACGAGCAGCACACCACGCAGAATGACCGAGGGGATGCCTTGGTTAGGGAAAATAGGATTTAAAAATGGTGCCATGAGTGCAAGCCCATATATGTAGAGTTTGGTTGGATATAAGGAGGGGAGGGTATAGCACATGGTCCAAAGGTGGAGGGATAGCCAAAGTCTTACTTTGTGATTAGGGAGATGGTTTCCATGTAGTAGAGAGCCAGGAAGTGGTGTTTATTCAGTGAGTTTGTGCACTGGACAAATCTCTCAGGTAAGTAGTACCCTTTACCTTTTAATTTTCTTTTGGGAACACTATTAATAGTGCTACAATCCTACCCATGTTCTGGGATAGATTCCACTTACAGGTATTGCTAAGGGGAATTTAATAGTTACTTTTGTTAGAGAGGTTGGTTCTTATTATATACAATTGAATACTGGAGCTTAGATATGCTCGTTATGAATGAGCAAGGAGATTTTAAGCTCTGCTTTGCTGCCATCTAGTGGCGTAGAGGGGGAATATCCATTAGAAGTACTAGCATACGTTGTTTTAAACTAGAGAAAAAAGAAATAAGTTGGGAGTGGGGGGTGGTGGACAGCCTCAAGGTAGTTCCACGAGTGTGCTGGTCCTCTTGCAGACTTCTATGTCTAAAATGTTTAAAAAATATATTAATCAAACAGGCCGTAGGCTGTAACCTACACTGTGTGTTTGAAGGATGCATCTTGTTGTCCAGTACTTTGGGAGCTTGTTTGGACTACTCTGTACTTATTTGTAGAGTTTCCAGGTGGGGGGAACAGCACAAATAGAAAAAACAAGCTTTCAGGACTGTGTGTTTGAAGGATCCATCCTTGTTGTCCAGTACTTTGGGAGCTTGTTTGGACTACTCTGTACTTATTTGTAGGGTTTCCAGGGGGGGAACAGCTCAAACAGAAAAAAATTAGCTTTCAGGACTGTGTGTTTGAAGGATGCGTCCTTGTTGTCCAGTACTTTGGGAGCTTGTTTGGACTAGTTTCCAGGTGGGGGGAACAGCTCAAATAGGAAAAACGAGCTTTCAGGACTGTGTGTTTGAAGGATGCATCCCTGTTGTCCAGTACTTTGGGAGCTTGTTTGGACTACTCTGTACTTATTTGTAGAGTTTCCAGGTGGGGGCAACAGCTCAAATAGAAAAAACAAGCTTTCAGGACCGTGTGTTTGAAGGATGCATCCTTGTTGTCCAGTACATTGGGAGCTTGTTTGGATTTCTCTGTACTTATTTGTAGAGTTTCCAGGTGGGGGGAACAGCTCAAATAGAAAAAAATGAGCTTTCAGGGAGCAGCACACCATGCAGAATGACCGAGGGGATGCCTTGGTTAGGGAAAATACAACTTTTATGATATGTCCACCAATCACGGCCATAGAAGCATAGGGCAGTGGCGTACAAACGGGACTAGCGGGGAAATAAGAAAATAAACCTAAAACAAACAGTCTAACTAAAATCAGTATTCTGCCATGCAAGTCATTGGCAGGCAAAAGACAACCTGGCCAGTGAGTAGTGGTTGCTAAGGGGGGAGGCACAGTGTTACACATGTAACTATGCATTAGCAGGCAATTCTATGCAAATGAGGGGAAGGATAGTGAATCCCAGTTTTCACCAGCATGTGAGGCAGGTCCCAACAGTGTATGAGTATGAATAGCTGAGTGCAAGATTAGGAGGTAGGTGACATCATGTGTGGGAGTGTCAGGCATACTGTCAGTGGATTGGAGCTCTGTGGCACCCGGTTGCACCCAACGTAGCACAGCAAAGCCAGGAGGTGTGTCTAAACCTGCCTAGCACGTATGACAAAGTGTAAGTGGGTGTGCACGCCGCACAACGGGATCTGCTGGAAGATAAAGGAAGTAAACCCAGGAAATGGCAGCAGTGTGCACATTGGAGTACACCAATTGTGCAGCACACCCCCAGGATGAAACAAAACGGCAATGGGAAGGGAAAGCAGCAGTAGGAAGTTAATCAAGGGGTACTAGGTTTGCTGCCAGGTGAAACGTATCAGAACCAGCCAATTACAAAGGCAGCAGACCAGCCCAGAATGCCACTATAAACTATGCAAACACCTAACCCTCCAGTTTTTCCCACACCCTACACCACCGGTGTAAACAAGCGGGGAACTTTTAACCCTCACAACAGCAAAATGTTAGGGGCTGTAATAGCTATCACACAACTTGTGGAAGAGGCTGAGGGTGGCGAGGATGGGAATGCTGCCGACCAACCCACAGTGAAGAGATGGAGAAGAGTGTACAGACCCAGGGTAACCTAGCAAGGGCTACATGAGCTGGATATAGTGGAGTGCTATAGGGTGGACAGGGACCTCCTACAACAGATTGTTAAGCTGTGCCAGACACGCCTGACACACAGAACTAACAGAAGGGGAAACCATCCCAGTGGAAACAAAGGTATGTGTAGGCCTAGGAATACTCGCTACAGTTACCTTCCAAAGGCCAACTGCAGATATGATGGGGATCTCACAGGCATCAACATCCAGGGTGCTCCACCAGTTCCTGGATGCCATGGCAGCACATGTTGGTGAGCACGTATATTTCCGCCTCCCCCGTGAAGCACTGGCCAGCAGTATGCATCTCTTCCACCAAATAGAATACCCTGAGGTAGTGGGTGCAATAGACTGCATGCACATATGCATCAAAGCATCACTCAGTGAGCAGGGCAGGGTCTACATCAACCGCAAGAGCTTCCCCTCCATCAACTGCCAGGTTGTGTGCAATGCCCAGGGCATAATACTGAATGTGTGTGCTGGCTGCCCTAGAAGTTATCACGATTCCCAGATCTGGCATCTGATGCAGCTGTAAAAGAAGTTTGCCAATGGGGATATCCCACACGGTCACCTAGTGGGGGATGCTGGATACGCACTGCAGCCGTGGCTGATGACACCCATCAGAAATGCACGCACACAAGAACAAGAACTCCATAATGAGGCACATGCACAAACAAGAATCATAATAGAGCATGTGTTTGGGATGCTCAAGTCACAGTTACAGTGCCTGGACACATCCGGTGGAGCCTTGCAGTACTCACCAACTACATGTACCCAAATCATCCTTGTATGTGCCATGCTACACAATATGATCCTGCAGAAAAAGCTGCAGCAGGAGCAGCAAGGGGCAGGGCCATATAGCCCCCCACCAATGCCAAGGCCTGCACAAGCACAGAGTGAACGGAGGAGGAACAACCTGAGCCTGCCCCAATAGGCAGAAGGAGGCATGCCCAGTATGCTCTGGCCCTGGCAAAGAGGCAACCCTTAGCATATACACTGACACGGGAGGGACCCAGGGAATAGCACCCCTCTCTGACTCTCACATACAGTAAAAGCGATGCCAAACATTACACTACCTGTGCCTAACCATGCATAGGCAGTGTACGACATGCATCCGACATAGGCAATCCTGCAGCATCACCCACAATACTAGGACACCCACAAGATAAGTGACTTACACATGCCAGTCAGGAGGGGGGGGGTCACATACCCAACAGTCACAGCCAGCAGGACAGGTGTAAACAAACACAAACAAATGCTGTACTATGGCCTCTGAATGAGGGGTATGGGTGACCCCCACCCAGGCCTACACGGACAGACTACAGCAGGCCAGGTAGCGGGATGTCAGTTGTGATGGCTAGGAAATCAGAAACTAATGTGTATGCAATCAAAAGATAAGAACGGAAGTACAGTGGTATGGCATAGCCAGCATGATAGGTAAGACTACTGAATGAACTGGACTACAGGACATAACAGTACAGTCCTAGCAAATGTGTACAACTGTCAAGGTGTGCCCCCCACCCCACATAGAAATACAGTAACAGTCAGGTGCGACCCCCCCCCCTCCAATCCTGTGTAGAAACATAGAAATAGTCTGGTGTATCTCCCACTATCCAGAAATGTTGCAACAGTCAATGCCAAATGATTGGTGGGTACCCTGCAGACACAGCATGCTACCTGCCGGTGTACAACACAAAGGTCAGCTGTGGATTACAAACCACCGGACATGCTCCACACATGCATAACAGATGGCCTTACTGGGCATGCTCACACACTTACAGAAATGAAGACAATATCAGTCATCAACATACTGAAAGGCCATATTGGGAATGCTCACACACAAACACATGAAGGCCATGTATGCAAACACCAGTGCACAAGACATATCCAGCGGTTGCAATAGTTACTGCAGATACATGTCAATATGCACCACTCATGCCTTGCACACACAGTGGATAGGAATACAGACATATATGCAAGGACAACACACCATAATACGCCAAAGGTAGACGGATATAGATGTGTGGAAGAGGGTGACCATGACAAGGAGCCATCCACACCTGTCCCACTGAGCAAACAGCCAAAGGGTCCAAACACATCAGTTGCAGATGTCACACACTGCAGTTACTAGTGACCAGTACCTGTCAGCATCACAGACTATGAGGTCCACGTGCCAGCTGCGCAACATGGCTGTACAAGGACATAGTCAGCTAGTTGCCCTAGACACGCACTTGTGACATATGACCCCGTGTGTGACCGCCTGTGGAGTGTCACCCCTACATGAATGGTGTATGAGACATGCACACACTGCCCACCCCATAGCAGTCAGTACCCCTGACAAGCCTGCTGAGGTTATCCAATGTGAAATACACCTTTGGAAGAGTTGTAGGCCAGTAATCTTTGTGGCATGTCCCATAACTGTGTACTGCTGTAGTGTGATAGACTAGTTAGGTAGGAGTTCTAACCCCAGACATGGCAATTGTGTGTATGTGTGTCATTGTTCATGTGTGTGTGTCTGTCTCTCACTGACTGTGTAGAGAGCAATGCTTTTAGGTTACTCACACCCCTTACATTTCACATAACCACCTTTGGCAAGGCTGCCAATGTCACCCACCTAGAAATACTCTCCTGGGAAAGCTGTAGCCCAGTAATCTCCATAGCGCATGCTGTAACTACATACTGCTGTAGTGTGATAATGTAGTTAGGTAGGAGGTCAAACCCCAGATGTGGCAACTGTGCATGTGTGAGTCTGTGTGTGCATATGTGTGCGTGTCTGTCACTGACTGTGTAAAGAGCAATGCTTTTTAGGCTACTCACACCCCTTACAAGTCGAATACCCTCCTTTGGCAAGGCTGCTGATGTCACACAACTTGAAATACACCTCTGGAACGATTGTAGCTCAGTAATCTCCATAGCACATCCCGTAACATCGTATGGCCATAGTGTGATTGAGGAGTTAGTTGGGAGTTCTAGCCCCCGACCTGCCAACTGTGTGTGTATGCTTGCATGTCTGACTCTGTAGAGGGCAATGCTTTTAGGTTACTCACACCCCTTACATTTCACATACCCAACTTTGGCAAGGCTGACGATGTCACCCACCTAGAAATACTCCCCTGGGAAAGCTGTAGCCAAGTAATCTCCGTAGCGCATGCTGTAACTGCGTACTGCTGTATTGTGAATTAGACCCGTGGTTGGGTTCCATCCTCACACATGGCAGTTCTGGATGTATTGTGTGTGTCACTGTGTAGGGATCAATGCATTTTAGGCTAGTCTCTCACAGTCATTTCAAATCCCTACTTTGGCAATCCTGCTGTCAGTCAGTGTGAAATACACTTTTGGGCAAGGACTACTCCAGTAATATCCATGACACATACTATAAGTGCATAGTGCTGTAGTGTAATACCCTAGTTAGGTAGGGGTTCTACTCCCAAACATGACAGGTGTGTGTGTGTGTGTGTGTGTGTGTGTGTGTGTGTGTGTGTGTGTGTGTGTGTGTGTGTGTGTGTGTGTGTTTGTAACCCGTATCCTGTGTAGAGGTGGTTGTGACTCTGTGACACCTGTGGCCAATGTGGAGTGGGTTTTGCATATTTCTTATATGGTGGCCATACTATATATCACAATGTCCACCGTACAGGGATAACACGTGATATGGCTGGAAGGCCAGGGTGCAGAGCCATACCCAGACATGTGACATCAAGGCCATGCAATCACAGTTAGCAAACACAGTATTACCCAGAGCACACACTCACCCCATGTGTCATAAGCACACACATCCCTGGATAACAGCCAATATGTGAGTAGTACACTGCATATTGGCCACTGATAGTAACTATGGAGTGACAGTGGTGGGCCACAGGAGGCATGATACCCAGTCTATCTGTCCAATATGCACAGATGTGCAGACAGTGCACCTCCCCCGTGTTCTCCAATGGACAACTGCATCACCTGTGGTGCCATCACATTTGATCCACAACGGACATACCATGCCTGACAACATGCCCGTATGGACAAATGCCACTGACACCAAGGAATGCTGATAGCATGCACACCATGTAGGTGCAGGGTAAAGCTGTTGTCCATTACCAGCTCTCACCACAGGTGGGCAGGACTGGCACATCTGATGATAATAAACAGGAAAAAAGCACCAGCAAGCCATAACCACCTTAAAACATTTAATGTGTTCCACAGCAAGCAAAGCACAACACAGCACACAATGATAACGCTGAAACTACTACCAGTTCATTTTCGTCTCCAACTTCGTCAGACAAATGCTGACAATCCAAACCCATCTCTATTTATACCTTTGCACACTGCCAAAACTTAAAATCATTTGACACTGAATTCAATTTTAATCCTTTCCTAAACATACCTTAAAAGTAAGCATAATAAATACAAGCAAAATAAATACAACTTTCCCCTGTTTAAAACTTTTAAATATCTAAAACCCCACTTTCAAAACCTGTAGTAAATAAACAGAGTCTATGTTAGATCATCGAAATGGCAAAATTTCGAATGATCTAATATCAAACCCAATATCGCGAATGCTGAAAACAGCAAAGCTGCACAAAACCGAATTCTTTCTTAGGGAAAGAATTTGGTTGACCGTTGTTGTGGTTTCACTGTTTTCAGCGATGCGGTGGAAAGTTACGGGTTGGGTTAAGGTAAGTGTGTGATTATGCAGACGTTCGGGTTAGGCCACGGGTTGGGTGAGTTAGGGTTAGGGCGCGGGTCAGGTAAGTGTGCGATTATGACAGAATATGGGGTTATGGGGTGGGTTACGTGAGTTAGGGTTAGGGCACGGGTGAGGTGAGTGTGCGATAGTTAGAATTTGGGGTTAGGGGTGGGTTAAGTGAGTTAGGGTTAGCGCATGGGTGAATGTGCGATAGTGACAGACCTTAGGGTTAGGGTCTGGGTTAAGGTAAGTGGATATTTAGTAGTGTATGTGCAGTGCAGTATAGGGTTAGATGTAACTTTTAAATGTATGTGTGTGATTTGCTGCTTTTTAGTGTGCTTGTGGTGTGTGTTTTTCGGAACAGCTAATTTTTTCCCCTGGGAAAAATTTCGCTGTTTTGAGGTTTCGATATTGTTAGGGTTCAGGTTTTGCAGTTCGATGTTACGGCATTTGATAATGAGCCATTTCGATTATCTGATTTAGACCCAATAAACAGATGGATATAAAAAAAGAATGCATGTTAAAAATGAATAAATGAATGTAAAAAAATCAATCTTGTTGAACAATATTTCAAACCACATGTGTGTGAAATTCATAACTTCGCTGCTCTTAATTTTAAAACTGGGGCTAGGGAGACCATGTCATTCAAACTCGGCCACCTATTGGCTTCTAATACCAGTTGCCAGTAAACCGCTCTATATTCCAACATGGTCTCCCAAGAACCACCCCTACCATCCATTACCACTTCATCAAATACAAAAAAGTGTAAGAAGCACCTTCACAGCTCAAAGTGTGTTTATATAATGCGTTTCTGTTGTTACTCCTCCTAATGTCATAAAGGTGTTCATATAGTCTTTTCTTTAAACACCTTTCCGTCTTACTTATGTAAAAACTTTACATTTCTTACAGGTTGCAATGTAAACAAGTCCCTTACTTTCACAATTAAAACAGGATTTAGAGGTAATGTGTCTATTCCTGTTACTGACAGTAATTTCAGAGGTATCAGATATAAAAGGGCATTGCTGGCATGCTCCACACGTGACTTTTCTAATTAAGTTTCCCCCAAGTTTGTTTTCCCCCAAGTACACTGCATATTGGCCACTCATAGTAACTATGGAGTGATAGCCATGGGCCACAGAGGGCATGACACCCAGTCCATCTGTCCAATATGCACATACGTGCAGACAGTGCACCTCCCCCGTGTTCTCCAATGGACAAATGCACCACCTGTGGTGCCATCACATGTGACCCACAATGGACATATCATGCCTGACAACATGCCCGTATGGACAGATGCCACTGACACCAAGGAATGCTGATAGCATGCACACCATGTAGGTGCAGGGTAAACCTGCTGGCTATTACCAGCTCCCGCCACAGGTGTGCAGGACTGGCACATCTGATGATAATCTGTGTTCACAACATGGGCCAGACAACCCAGGTACAGTTCCACATGTCACTGTCATGCATGTGGGAGGTGTGCACATCCAAGACACCATTCATGTCATGGACGAAGGAACACAGACATGGCACGTGATGCACAGCATTGCCCACACACAGTAGTCACCCAGGTGACCGGATGGGAGGATACAATACCTGTCTGTATGGGCAAATGCAGACACTACATCCCTGAGCCACAATGCAGACCATCGTCATGTGGCCTGATGATAAGGTACACCCATCACCTAGCCGTGGCCAGCCGTCTGGTGCTGTCAACCACACACCTGTGCAGACATGCATGTCAGTAGTGGCACCCTTTGTGTTTGTGTGTGTGCTGCATGCTGCAGATGTTCACATCCACACTCCCTAAAACCCCAATGGGCATACTGCAGCATGTTGTCTGATGTCAGACACCTTCCCATACCCTTCACCTGTACAGCCCCCGTATGACCTGTGTGGTGCATGGGATACCTGCACAGTGATGTGATGTGTCAATCCCACAACCGATGAGTTGTACACCTGGCCCTGCCATGTGTGTGTCCTTGTAAGAGTGTGGCTGTGTTGACGCTGGCACCTGTTCATGCCGACAGGCATGTGTATGTCACCTACCATACAGCTATTGTATCCCTGTTGTAGATGTCACTCACCATCACATATATGTTCTGAGTGCTCCACAACAGGTAACCCATGTGGTGCATCCAATAATTGCAGCAAACTGTGCTAGCACTACATAGTCATCACGGTTTTGATACCCTGTGCTGCTAGGTGTGTGACACAACCATGCCTCAGTTTTAACCTCCCACCCCACCCTGACATGTATTAGCCTCTCTCTGTGTCCCCCACCCCCTCTCAGGTGGACGTGGAGACCTACACCTGCTTTGCTTAGGCAGCAGCCCTCCCCTAGCTGATTGCATGTGAAACAGCTGTGGTAACATTCCCATTGCCAGTTGTATGGAAACACACTCCAATACCCAGGAACATCATGGTGGTGTTTCCCTTTTCACCCACTGTGAGCAGGAACTAGATCTGTTGTGTTCCAAACAACATACCAGATGGATTGCAGTGTACCTCTAACAACATACACTGGAAACAGTGCAACAAATGGGAGGTGGATGTGCCTGACCTGACTACAGACTGCAAGTGGCGCTATACTGCATTTGGAGTAATGTTGCTTTCACAGTGTTTGTGTGGATATGGCTGATGTACATGTCTCAAAACCTGCCATGTCGGTTCCATGTTGATGGGGAATCTCTATCTGCAGGGTCATCTGCAGCCTGGGCAGTGTTGTGTCCGTGGCTGCATGAGTCACCCACAGATCATCTAGCTGTAGACTGCTGAAGGTAGTGTGAGGATTGCAGTCAGTAGATGGAGAAAGCTGTGGTAGTCACAGACGTCATATCCTTCAAAGGACATATGTTGCACCAACCCTGTAACAACAGTAAATGTATGTGGTCATCAATGCAACATGTCAATATTGGCCTTGTGTATGTGCTCCCAGCCACACCTCTGTCAACCTTTGTACATATGTCATGCATGAAGTGGTGCATATGTGCTGTACACCATACTTTGTGGCATCATATCTGAGAACAAGGCACTGATATATCTGATTGCTACACATGTTATGTACAGTAGCGGTTACATTATATTACCTGCACATTCTGAGGATGTTCGTACAGTACTGAGGTCTGTGTACCTATGGTGAATGTCGACAGTGTGTGTAGTGTTGATATGTACCTTAGCCTGTCTACATACTATGGTAGATGACATTCTTCTAGTTCCCCTACTATCAGATGTTACATGCTGCCCCACTGTATGGTACTGTAGTGACATACATGTTTGTAGGACCATAAACATAAGTGTCTCATACCACAGACAGCCACCAGACCAAACTGTGTAGCAGATCAGTATATGTAGGGCAGTCTGTGAGTGGCACAAATGAGGATGGTGTCGAACACGTAGCCCATATACTGTAATACCATGTTAGCTAACCATATGTGGCTGTGGCTGTGTTCACATTGGTTGTGGATATGCACTGTCACACAGGTGTATCCTACCCTGTGCTGTGACATGCCTGTGGAGCCTGCTTTATATGCAGGTACATGTGTATTCCCCCTTGGGAGGTGTAGGCCAGTGTTGAGCCAGTCTGCCTGCAGCTGCACAGTGCATTGTAACATGCCTAGCAACTGAGTGTACCTACCCAGTGGGATGTCATGTGCAGATACTAGCCAGATGTCCCACTGCTGGACCTCCCCTAACAGTCATGTATGTCAGACAGGGCAGTGGGATGCAGTGCAGATGTATGTCAATACCTATTGTGCAGTATGTGGCCATGGCACCCCTGTACCAGCGGTCATACCGTTACAGGCCAGGCAGGGATGTGTGAATGAATGACCTATGGTAGACATTATATACCAGTCATTATGTGTTATACCCATCTACATGGCCACCCACATCCATATTGTCAGACATGGTACACATGTGTAGCACTAAGGGCGTATGTGTATTCCTCTGGACTGTACAGACTGTGCCAGACCCCCATATATACTGGCCAATATCTCTGCTGCAGTCCACAGCGGCATTACATGCTAGCAGCAGTACTGTAAACTGATGTCCTTTGGATGTCGTTCAGTAACCAATGGCACACGTTATGAGCAGATGTGACCTGCCACACACACCACGTCTGTGAAGACAATCCCAATGACAGTAGCAATAGCCTACTAGTATACCTGCTAGAGATAACTGACATCCACTGCAACTATGACACTGGGAACATACGGGCTGGGGTTGGCCTACACTTCATGTCCAGGAACTATGGTGGGAATGTATGTACATATACATATCCAGATAGCCAGATATACCATTACACATGTGTACTACACCCATTTAACGCTGTCATGGCAACCACCACTATTGATCCCCACATCATGTGTGTGTGGCCCTATTACATCTCCTGTGTGAAGGGCATCTGTCCTGTGTGTGTGGGCAGCAGTGCTACCAACAGCATGTAGCAATACCCCATAAAGGAGAACCAGCACACTCAGGGCAGCCACATATTTGTAGGAGGATCAGGAAGTACAGACAGACTACGAGTGGAGTTGCGTTATGCTTTGTACAGTACTGGTGTTACAGGGTGTGTGTTTACATACTAGTTTGCCAAGGAATGCAGTCCATCTGCATAGTACACAACTGTGGGCCTACCCTCATGCTGGCCAGAGCTGTGCTTATCATGTCTTTTCTGTCTCCCACACAGGTCTTGTGTCAGATAATACACTGGCAGTGTGTGTGTTGCGTGTTACTGGTACATGGCTACATCCATGGTTGTCCATACCAGAAATTCCCTAAGGGTATGATACAGACTATCCTGTAACACCTGCACCTTGCATAGTGTATGGCAATAGTTGTCCACATATGTGCCTGTATTCCAGCCTCTGTCCATCACCTACATACCAAGCTGTGCACATATGTCATGTTGCCAGTGATTGATCCATAATGGGCTGGGAGTATAACACATTGCCATGTGGGGCTGGGGCCATATATGTGTGGGCGCCACCTACACAATACATGTGTGCCCTCATGCACTGCACAGCCCAGTGCAACAGTGGCATATGGCCATGTATTATTGAGTCTAGGGGGGAGCACCAGAAAAGACCTAGGCTGCTACAAAATGGGGGGGTATCAGGGCTGAGCTGCCTTAAGGTATCTGGATGTACAGTACCATATACTTCACCTATATACACATTACTGATATGGCTCTGGGTACTGCAGGACTACTGCCCCCTGCCATACAGACTGTTCTGTGTGTTGGTGTGCATGTGATGGTGTCAGTTATGCCATGTTATGTAACAGTTACAACCCATGTGGTCATAAGACATCTATACCACTTACTTTGTTTGTACAGTGTGTAGATAGAGGATGCTGAACTATACACCTGGAGTACATACTGTCGATTGTTAGGTATCCTGTGGCCCAGTGTGTCTTTCCTATTGTATAATGTGAATGGCTTGGCCTGGACAGCAACAGCTGTGAACCTTTCCAGCCTACTGTATGAGTGTAACTGGTCCACTGCAGCATCACTAAGTTGATACAGTTGTCAGTGTCTGAACAGCTATATGGCATGGCATGTAGAACTGTAATAGTACATGATGACAGGTTACCATGTCTGCCAACCTGTGGGTGTTGTTTCACCTATGACCTCTCTGTGGGTGTATGTTACAGGCAACAGTTGTCATTTGTATGGGTGGCACATACAGTGTCCAGTTGTTCGGGGGTCAACTGTAGGCATAGTGGCTGTTCCATATTGTGTGCACCTACCACTTATGTTACGTACTGTACATATAACCGCATGTGTATGTGTAGTCACATGTATATGTACACACACACACACACACACACATATATATATATATATATATATATATATATATATATATATATATATATATATGTGTATATATATATATATATATATATATATATATATATATATATATATATATAATTATTCATATGTATACCCGTATCTACATATCTGTGTCTGTGTATATGAAGCCTGGTAATGTTGACGGCTTCCACATAATACATTCACCATGGGAGCCAGACTGTATTGCATGATATGTTACCAATAACAGCCTGACATCATACAGGTGGGATGTAGTACAGGTAACATCATGTGCCCATGTTGCCACTGGCCCTGGTTATGTGATCTCCAACACTTGGTAGTGTATTGCAGGGCAGATGTGTTTGGCTGAGGGGATACCTATTTGTACGACTTGTATAGTGTGTGGTGCCTCTCAACCCCATTAACGTAACATGTAGCCTGTCTCACTCCACTCCCTAACAGCTACATGTGCCATGCAGTACCAGCACAACAGTGTTGCACCAATGGGTTGGTAGGCATGGGAATCCCATTGAGGTCTGCCACATGTGTGTATATGTGCATATCTATAGGGTACACCAGTCCGAGTCCACATACTCCTATTACAATACACATTACCACACAGTAGTACAGATATTGTTGTCGCCTATAGGTGTGGCAATGTAATGCAACACCCTACTATGCCTGTGGCATGTGCATCACATGCACATCCCTGTGGTACCACTGTTGTGATATGCAATGGGTTGTTTTTGCGTTGTGGCCAATGTGAGATAGTAGGTATGTCAGAGTATCAAGATTGGTTCTAGTGTATACAATATCCAGTGGGGGGTGTGGGTGCTGTGTACACTGTCTTTACACCATGGTACACCTGGTATATGGCCCACGTACCACTCTCAGGTGGCCAAGTTCACCATCACCCATACAAGTAACAGATAACAGGATACGGCCCGGTTATACATGTGCTGTGTACAGCCTACCTGTAACACATTGGACACATGGACTAGTTAGTTAGCAAATATACAACCAGGTCTCTAAGATGTGTGTCTACCCGTTATATGTCGGTCAATGTATATATGATGATATGACACACTATGTATTCTCCATATACAAACATTGCATCCCCCATTACCATATTGTACGTGTCTGTGGATGGTTTGCATGTAGCACATGACCTGGTACACACCTCACCCTACATATGGTGTCATGTCTGCAATGATAGCCACACAGTTCAGTAGCACTACATACCAGAGTTGGGGTCTAGACACAGTGTTGCCAAGTCAGGATGCATGTGTATGTGGATGGGTTGACATAAGGGTGCAGATTATACTTGTACCAGCAGGCCACTGGTCATGTTTGCATGGCCAATAACTGTTAGACATACCTGTGGCATGTGTGCAACTGTGCACCACATATGTCACGGCCATGGTGTCACCACACTGACATACCCCTGTGGAATATGACTGCGGACCATCCTCCTGCTGACACATGTGTGACTACAACACAAATGGATGACAGTATGGGGATATCAATTGGTGTTACCAACAGCTGAGATGCATCATAGCTGCATGGCTACACTACCTGACATGTATGCAGTACACATTACCCTGACTACATTCTACACTGCAGTACATTGTGGCACTCTATCACAGTCATGGTGTGCATCAGAACCACATTAGCCTGTCCCTGCATCAATGTTATGGATGGCAGTGATGTGGCACATGTATCATCATATGCACAGGGTGTGCGAATGTCATCTTAGCTGCATGGCTACACTACCTGACATGTATGCATTACACATTACCCCTGACTACATTCTACACTGTGGTACATTGTGGCACCCCATTACAGTCACCGTATGCATCATAACCATGTTAGCCTGTCCCTGCATCGATGTTATGGATGACAGGGATGTGGCACAGGTATCATCATATGCACAGGGTGTGTTGCAGGTGTGCCAGAGGCCGAGGGTGGTCCAAACATGTGTCACCATGTGTGTGGATGAGTGGTGTGGTTCCTGGATTGGGACATGGTGATGTGGTGTGTGTCAGTATGGGGTCGCCCTAGTGTGGTTGTATAGTGTGTGGGTATGCATGCACACAGTGCTGCCATGTGGCTGCCCTATATGGGTAATGTTGGACAACTGCAGACCATACCTGGCAGGGTGTGCAGTTCAGTGCCTCCGGCCACGGACACACTGACTGTGCCTGCCAGGGGTTCCATGGGCACATGCAGGTACAGACCTTGAGGTGTTACTCTCCCCTGATGATGACATATGTCTGCTGGAACCATGTCCCATGTGGCCTGCTGTGGTGTGGACAGCAGCCCCTGTGGTGTGCTGGGGCTGGTACTTCCACTATGGCAGCGGCTGTGTGTCCTGGCATGTCCACGTTGACTGCCAGCTGCTGGTGTCTCTGACCTACGTCCATGGGGTCATCGCACCACTCCCACCACACATTCTAGCACAGACATACCATGGTCGAGGAGGCCAACCATCTCACCCCACCGTCTATCCATGACATTGGTATATTCACGGAAGGCAACAGCAAGTTCATGGAGGTTGCCACTTACAGCTGCGAAAGCAGACCTTTGCAGCCTCAGGACCTGTCTGGAGTGCATTTCCATACATGCCTATGCCTCCATTATGGCCTGAAACATGCTCCTGGTGGTACCAGTTGTGGCGCCTCTGCCAGGGGAAGGATGACCTGTGGTCCTCCCATGAGCACCATGGTATATCTGCCAATGTGGTGGCCTTCTGGACATCTGGCTATGCCGACTGTGACCCGATACAGTTGGCATGGACACCACACTTTCCTGGTCATGACACCAAGCGCCAACTGTCCCTCTGCTATGGCCACATGTGATGGGGTTTGTAGGGGCACTGTAACTGTGTGCGGGCTTGGAGGGTGATGAAACATGCTGGCACAGTGTCGGCCTCTGACAACCCCACCTGTGCCTCACCTGTACCTTCATCATTGGTGTCTGTAGGGACACCTACCTCAGTATGCATGCAGGAAAGACCCTGACCCACCTCGCCACCTGTGGGGGAAACAAATACACATGTTAAGACCTGTACAGCAGTGCATAATAGTACACACACTCACACTGACTGCCACCTTACTTCCTCACCTTCCCTGAGTTTGCAGACAGTCTCACAGTCAGTTACATATGTTCCCCTTCCTCCATGGCACTTACTAATATACACGCATCACTACAGCCCATTGACATATCATCCTTGTCCATGCCTACACGTGTGGTTACCACACCTGACCTGTTACTCCATCACCTCCCTGACCTGGGTGGAGTAGGTTGTACATGGCCTCACTGCTGTCACCCTGTATTACCCTGTGTATGGGCAGTAATGGTGTATGAGGTCCCTATATGGTTGGGGCTGCTACATTCATTACATATGTCACACACCAGAGCCTCATACTACAGTCTTTCTCAGTCCATGCCACATCTGCTGCACACACGACCCATCATGCGGATGTCAGTACTACCTGGATACACTCACTAATATGCTGTGGTAATTCCCCATTGCATTTGTAGTGCTGCATATGTGAGTAGTCGGTTACCTATCTGCTGCTGGCAATATGATGTGTATACCTGGTATGTACTGCACCTCCCAATGCATGCTCCATGCTACAGACCTTGTTATGCTATCAGCTGTCCTGTGTTCACATACCTGACAGGTTGTCCTGGTGTCCCATGTCTCACTCCATGTACAGCACAATCCCAAGGGGAAGTACAGCCATGTGGTGAATCCCACTATCGCCTGTGCATACATGGACACACACACACACACACACACACACACACACATCTGACATGCATTGTCCACACTCCACTAGATTGCACTTATGAACACAACCGAGTCACACACACACACACACACACACACACACACACACACACACACACACACACACACACACACACACACACACACACACACACACACACACACACACACACACACACACAGCCCACACTCCTACATGTGGAGTTGCACAACATTTGTACACACAGTCCTCCCATTAGCCTTCTGTCAACATGCATTACATATGGAGCTCAACAGCATGCAGTGCAACTATAGTGACATCATGCTAGCGGCAGTATACATGTGTGTGAGGCATGGGCTTTGTTGGTAGGTGATGGCCCCTCCCAGTGTTAACACTGCAGCCATGTACAAAGTGTTACCGCTCAGATGTAGAAACCATTGATGCATCTGTAGTACTGTGTTGGTTATGTCAGCTCCAATGCTCACAGCCCCTGTGTGTTGTAGCAACACATACCTGGGATGATATGTGAACAGCTATCAGTTGTGTATGCCTGATGTCTGTGTTACAGATCACAACATCAGCAATGCATGTATGACCAGTACATGACTATTACACTGACAACCAGCAGACCTTACCATGGCTGTGAGGGGTGCCCTGCACATGTCCCAGACCTCTGCATGGTTGCAAGGTCTACTCATGTGCACATCCTTATGAGTGCACACACTGCTGTCATGAGTGCTGTGGAGTCAGGGTTACGTCTGCAATGTTTACTTAACCTGATTGGGTGCAGCTGCAGCCATGGTGGTGTTGAGTCACACATGTCCCTACTGTAGGCAGTGTGTCCTGCCACATGTCACATCCCTGTGGACACATTGCACATTGACAGGATGTTAGTTAACTTGCATTTGTCTGTTGTACCTTCCGATACCTCAACATGGTCTCTACTGTGATGCAGTGCATTTCTCAGCAACAAAACATGAACATGTACAGGATGCTGTATGGGTAGGTGTGTTAGACGTGTGCATGGGTGATAGCCCATAACTATTACATGCCCAGTTTATCATCATGCATGAACATGAAAAATACTCACCAGCTACGGGCTACTGCCGTGGTGGTATCCTGGAGGGGCCTACATAGCAGTGCGAGAAAGCTGTTGTCAGTGGCCACAGCTGTGGCATTCATAACAGGTGAGTGCAGCATTACGTTACATCAACAGTAGAAGTACACAATATTACAGCTTATACACAACAGTTTATTACTACTACGCAGCAGCAGACTATGTATATGACATCTCAGATTTGCATGATGTACCTATACAGATGCATACACGAGTAGTGTACTGATGTGCCCTGGGGCCTTACCTGCACACTCCTCAGCTGGTGTGTCATTGGCACCCACCTCCAAGATGTGCCCTACCAGGTGTTGATGTTGTGGGTAGACAGGTGCCACTAGGCTGCTGAGAAGCTCCTCCACATGGGTGAGGGGAGGATGGGCGGGTTGCCTCCCTCGGTTGCGAGGTGGTCCCTCCTAACGGCAGCTGCACGTCAATGTACATGGTGAAGCAGGTCAGTGCAATGATGCCAGACCTGCTCATAGCTGCAGTTATGCAGTCCGACATCATTGACCCTGTGGACTAGCTTGTTCCACAGGGTGGTTCTCTCCTGCTGGTCATGGGCTGTCCGGCCAAAAAGAAGTACATAGTGCTATACCAGGTGGCCAATGATGATAGCCATTTCAGCAGCGCTGTACACGGGAAGGCAACTATGCGACATGATTCCTGGAAGACATAAGGATGAAAACAGTTCTGAGCCACTCATACAGCAGGGTTACCATAGTTCTTAATACACATATATGTCTCCCCCACCATATCAGCTACAACAACATGTTCACAGACTGCAATTGTTATGTCAGCTGCTTACCTACCATTGGGACATATGTTGTATTGTACCAAGCTTTGGGCTATGTGCATGTGCCACACTTTGTGCTATGTGTTTGTAGCCATGCTCTGTGTGGGGACACTTATCTTTGCTGGCATGTTACAGACTATTTCACCTGCATGCCATTGTCAGTGCAACTATATATATATATATATATATATATATATATATATATATATATATATATATATACATATATGTGTGTGTGTGTATAAATATACAGCTATGTACATATATGTGTAGATATATGTTGTACGCATATATGTGGAGTGCATACAGACATCCGATCCGCATTTTGTAACTGTCTTTCATTCACAGATGCACTGTCCTGCCTTGCTGCAACACAGACAGGTGCCACATGTGAACACAGCCTAACATTAGGGTGGTAACTATGGTGTGAGAGTGCTGGTTTACCTATTACACACCTATGGCATTTGTGCTTGCTACATTATACATTCACATGACTGTCCTGCACCAACAGTTATTGTCCACACTAACATAACATACACAGATATTATGGCAGACATCTTTGTCATTCATTGCTGATCTGCACAGTTGGCGGGTATGTCCCACTGCTTACAAGGAAAGACAGTATTGTCTAGAGCAGTTGTTCAGCAGGACATCATTACAGGGACAACTACAGATGGCACATATCAAACATTCTACATCATAAATCCGATTAATCTATACCACATACTACATTAAATTACATACAGTTATGTTTTGCCCTTTTAGTGTTTGGACGGGTGCGACGCCTTCCCGGATGTGGCCTGTAATAATTTGTTCCCCACTGTGTGAGTTCCGTTTTATATGTATTTTTTTTTCCTTTCTTTTTTTTTTCTTTCTCTTTCTCTCTCCCTCTCCTGTAGAGCAAATTTGTTGGTTTGAATGGATTTCAGCATGGCTTTTGAAGGTGATGCACATGATCAGGTGATGGGCTCTGCATCAATCAGTGTGCAACATTTGCTGAATGCATGCAGCCTGCTGTGTAGTGATCCTGTTAACCATCATCATGGCAACCCAGTACTATAAACTGCTTACTCATGTGGGCATTGTCCCTTGACCTTTCCAGTATGGAGGACATCCTTCCTGTATGTGGGCAGCAGTGTTACAGATGGCAGGTTGCAGTACCTATAACAGTGGGGCTTGCAGACACAGGACAATTACACAATCTTAAGAAGCTCCAGACCTACAGACAGAGTGAGTAGTGTTGTTATGTGCTTTGCATATTGCTGGTCTTGCAGTGTTTGCGTGTACATAGTACTTTCGGATGGAATGCAGTCTGTCTGCATAGCTCTCAACAGTGGGCCTATCCACATGATGGCCAGTGGATTGTCTGTTTACTTTTGCCTGTGCACCATACAGGGCTTGTCCTAGATATATCCCTGGCAATCTGTCTGTTGCATGCTATCAGTACATGGCTACTTCCAGTTGTGTTCCTGATGTGTTATTCCTGCATAAGGGTAGGTTGCAATGAATCCCAGCAATGTGCAGGGTGTGTAACAGCAATATTACAAGTATGGCCCTGTGTTCCTGCCTCTATCCTCCACATATATGGCTGGCTTTGTCCTGCTGTGGTACGGTTATGGGGTTGTTTGGTATTGGCCTGTCATAATATACTGCTAGCATTCCTGCTATTATCCCAGTCATATCGTGGACTCCCATGACATTTGTTGGTCGGGGTCCATACATGTGACAGATACATAGACATTATCACAAGTAATTAATGTCCCCCTAGGCCTTGACTACGGGGTGTAACTGGCGGCTGCTGAAATACATCTGTTATTGTTTACTGTTACCTATCTTGATGGCAAATCCTTTGTCCACAGTTGTACGAATTGACAGGCCTGGCCTGGACAGCACAGTATGTTATATATTCACACTGTCTGCATCTACTTTTCTGTGTGGGCCTTGCATTCCTCACTGATTACATAAGTGCAGCTCTATGTGCTGTCGGTAATGGAATACATTATTGTAAAATACACTATTAAAGGTTGTCTGTGTATACATATGTGTGTCGTCTCATGTCCTTTGAATAGTGAGTGGGCTATGTGTAATTCAGTACTCCTGTTCAAGTGTAAATGTCATTTAGTAGGTTACACAGCAAAACAATGTTGTTATACCGATTTCACAGGGAAATTAGAATGTGCTGCAGTGGGACTCGAACCAAGAATGCGTGCACGGTAGGCGGATGCTCTGCTCACTACACTATTGTTGTTCTGCGTAATGTGCATATTTCTACTTTATTGTCATACCCATGCTCCCTTTCCCCGGCCCCCAAGCTCCACGTACACAGCATTCATCCATTCTGCAGTTGCTAGCCCTGCCATACCACTCCTCCATATTACTGTCTCGATGCAACCTTCTGCAGGCTCTTCATCCGTTTAGTCCACATACATTCGAGCCTTCCCTTCAACCACCTCCGATACTGGTGGAAACATTATTGTGACCCATAACGTCTGGTGCATCCCGGCAGGGACAGACCTGTTGTTGTGTCACGAGTACACTCTGCTGGTCTACACTGTTTCTCCCACTGGTAGCATCCTGCCAGGGTTTTGAGAAGCAGCGGTTTCCTCACACACCAGACCAGCCTCATCTCCCACTTCCACGAATGTAACACGCCCCCACTCCATGCCCCGTTTTCCATTCCTCTCTTCAGTATTATACAAGACTACTGTTCTCATAGTATGCATGGACAGGCACTGTTCATTGATACTCATAGACTGCTCAGAATCTTGTGACTGAGTACTGTGCACGTTTGCTGGTATTAATGTACATACTTACATACATTTCCTATACTGTTGACTGACTGTGCCGGATGATATATTTGTGATAACAGCAGCTGACTGTATATCTGCCATACTTTTGTGATAACTCACTTGGACTATAGTGTGAAGGGGGGGACCTGGGAGTGCTAATTATGTTGTTACTGGCCACAATGAGGGCTGTGGGCTACAATGTGCCTAAGGCACTGCGGAGGAAGTGTAGGTGGGTTAGGTTTAGTTATGCCATACCTGTGTTGTGGAGTAGATGATCCATGGGGCGAGACAACATACATGATGGGTCCCGAGAAGTGGGTAGTGTGTACTGGTATGGCCAGACCTGACCTGCACCCAGAGTAAGGAAGAGTGCCGAAGAGGAGGTGCAGGTGGAGAACTATGGGTATGCAATTATGAGCCTAGGCGTGCAGGTGTTGGCTGGAGCGGTTCTATGTGGACTGCCCCAGGGACGTAAGCAATAGTGTACATTGGGCAAACCCGACACCTAACGAGCAGCCACGCCCGGTGAGAGGTAGATGTGAATAGTGGAGGTGTAGGCGGGTAGGTGGAGGGGGGACATTTTAACTGTATAGTAGGCCATTCAACTGGTGGGGGAGCAGTAGTGCAGGTTTGCAGGGTGTTGGGATATGTATGCAAGGCAGGACAGGAGGTGTCTGTGTCAGTAGTTGGTGTAGGGGTATGGAGTGTTGGGGGGTGGTGGACTTCACCAGGTGGTGAGCAGGTGGTGATCCAAGTGTGCTTGAGTTTTCCCGTCATGTGCTATTTACATGTGTAGTCTGGGACAGCTGCAGTAATACACCTGGGTTGGGGGTTCCAGATCCTGCCAATATAGTTGTGTGGAGGGTGTCACCTACTTGTGACTGTGAACATTACTATGAATGCAACAGGGGTCGATAAGTAAGAGGTGTTATTGGGCCACACAGAGGGGCTGATAGTAGGGGACATGTCCAAGGATGTGCAGGACGGCTGATGGGAAGGTCCAGCTGGCCATTTCTTCTACAGCGACAGCTGTGTATATACCCTGCATTTGGGGATAGGTCTGGACACTCACACCCCCGGGTGGGGGTAAGGACAGCAAAAATACCTTGTGATGCCAATTAGTTCAGCTTACATGTCTACAGTGGGGTGTTGCGACCATGTGTTCTTTGGTGTCATTTAGTGGGTTTGCAACGATACATCTGGTTATTCTGCCCATTGCCCTGTAAAGTAGACATTGCTGCTGTGGGACTCGTACTGGGCATGGCTGCTCATTAGGTGTCGGGTCTGCCCAATGTACACTATTGCTTACATCCTTGGGGCAGTCCACATAGAACCACTCCAGCCAACACCTGCACGCCTAGGCCCATAACTGCATACCCATAGCTCTCCACCTGCACCTCCTCTTCGGCACTCTTCCTTACTCCAGGTGCAGGTCGGGTCTGGCCATATCAGTACACACTACCCACTTCTCGGGACCCATCATGTATGTTGTCTCGCCCCATGGATCATCAGGCTTCCCCAACCTTGTAGTCTGAGAACATGTGTGCCCTGCCATTAGACATCTGTGTAATGGCTGGAATCCCGAATATGCATAGAATTTTTGGGTTGTAACACAAGGGACAGTCCTGTCTTTGTTTCATGATTAGACTTGGTGGGTCTCTCCCACTGGTAGCATCCTGCCAGTAGCCTGGGAACCAGTGGTTTGTTTACTTTTACTGTGTGTTTGCATGTTTCACCTGTCTAGCTGGGGAGGGGTTGATGCTACGTGTTACATGTTTGTTGATTGGACCCCTCACCCCCATTGGCACAGCCTGTGAACATATGTAATTCTTAACTGCTGTATCATATCCTAGCTATACATATATATATATATATATATATATATATATATATATATATATATATATATATAAACAACATATGGATGTATGGGTGTCTGCATATGTATGTATCTATATGTGGGTATTTATATATATATGTCTATGTATGTATACATTTGTACTACAGAGAGGGAGAGGTATATTTCCATGTAGTTATGGGTACATATACACACACATACCTGTACATATTTACATCTACATCTGGTTATACTGTTCTTTGCCATGTAAAATAGACTGTGCTGCAGTGGAACTCGTAGTGGGAGTGGCTGCTCATTGGGTGGTGACTCTGCCCAATGAACACTATTGCTTACATCCCTGGGGCGGTCAGAATAGACCCACTCCAGCAAACATCTGCATGCCTAGACCCATAATTACATACACATAGTTCCCCCACCCGCACCTCCTCTACAGCCCTCATTCTTACTCTGGGTGCAGGTTGGGTCTAAACACACCACTACACACTGCCCACTCTCCACTTCACGGGACCCATGTTGTACGTTGTCTCAACCCATGGGTCATCAGGCTTTCCCACCCTTGTAGTCCGGGTATGTACACGCCCTGCCTTGATAGGTCATCGCACGGGCTTCCTCCTATAACAAAACAATTTGTGTGTCCTGCAAGGGACGCGCCTGCAAAAATGTTAATTTTGTTTTTTTAAACATATTTTAACGAAAAGCGCTTTTTCGATGAAAGCGCTTTCGTTAAAGTGTGTTCGGTGGTAATGGATTCGGACTTTTGATCAAATATCCTAGATCCATACATACATATATATATATATATATATATATATATATATATATATAGCTGTATATATCTAACGACATGTGGATGTATGGGTGTCTGCATATGTATATATGGGTATGTATTTATATGTCTATCTATGTATGTATACATTTGTACTACAGAAAGGGGGAGGTATATATCTATATAGTTATGGGTATTTATACAAACACATATACCTCTAAATATTTAGCTACATATCCTGTAATGTTGACTGGTATTGCTGGATACTGTGTTTCGTGTGCATACCGGCAAACCTTGTGTGCCATGGATGCTTTGCAATACCTACAACTAAAGGTGTTAGTGTACACAAAGTCACACGTGACAACTATTGTTAGTACCAGGAATACATTCGTCCCATGGGGGACAACCCAAACATTGGCTATTCAACCTTCGTCTACACCCAGGCTTACATAGGTACCCCTGGCTATGTGCATGGTCTATGGCATGTGCCACACCTAGGATACTTGGGTCATGACATCATACAGGATGGGTCCCAAGGGGGGTGGGGGGACAATGGGTAGTGGTGTGGTAGCTACAGGCCGGTAACTACGGTAGAGGTGGTGGCTGCGTGTGTGCTGTGGGTGGGGGGGGAAGCAGAACTGTGGGTTATGCATGTATAGCTTGGGGATGGCCTGGGTTGGATGGGCCTGTAATGCTCAGCCCGCTTAGTGGGTGGGGGAGAGGGGTATGTGATGTCAACATGTGACACATAGAGGGATAATTTAACTCCCTAGTTCAATGACAAACGTACAATACTATCAGCTTGGTAGTGTATTGCAGGGCGGACGGGTTTGTTTGGGTGGGGGTATGCAAATTTGTACGGACATATATTGTTTGGGGCCTCTCAGGCCCATTGACGGTGCATGTGGACATATATGTTTCTGTTCATCTACCATTGGTATCTACAGATGTCTAGCCATATATACCTCTGTGGGTATATATATTTGCTTACATATTTCTAACTATGTTGGAATATACCTACAGAGACATATATCTGCGTACATATGTCATGATGTGTATATGTGGCTGTATAGATGTTGACATATATATGTATAGTTGTCAGCATTTGCATGTATATCTGTTCATATATTTATATATATATATGGATATTTATATATATGTGTATATATATATATATATATATATATATATATATATAGATATATATATATATATGACTACATCTATAGATATGTTGTATTTGTTTAGATAGTGATATATTTGCACACACACGCCCATCTAGTTGTAGGTATACATTCTCTGTACTGTTGCATGACTGAGCTGAGGTTATGTTTCTGACAACATGCAATTTCTGCATATCTGGCATGGCTTAGTGGTAAATCGTTTTGTGTATGGTGTGCATGGTCCTGGGTTCCATCCTTGCAGAAGCTGTTTGTTTTGTTGCTGGGCAGAACACCGGCCATTGGATACGGTGTGCTTCAGGCACTTTCAAGTGGTTGTAAGCGGGTTTGCGCAGAGGTAAGCACTGCTGACTTCCGGTCACAGTGTCTTACACTCAGTTAGCTTCTCCTCTGCTTAATCTGTGTTGGCAGTGCTTCACCCCACGCACACTTGCACACACTTACTAGTGCTTATATATGCTTACAACTGCTTATCTGTGTTTACGCCTGCTTACTGCTGACTTATTCATTATGGTACTGACTCTTTACATGTGCAT
This sequence comes from Protopterus annectens, assembly GCF_019279795.1. Classification (NCBI taxonomy): domain Eukaryota; kingdom Metazoa; phylum Chordata; order Ceratodontiformes; family Protopteridae; genus Protopterus; species Protopterus annectens. The sequence continues at coordinate 264,214,645 of NC_056741.1, read as the reverse complement.
TTAATGCAGTACTCCAGCATGTTATTTAGTAGGTTATACAGCAATAAAATGTAAATAAATGTTCGTATATAGATTTCACATGGAAAATGGTATGTGCTGCAGTGGGACTCGAACCGGGAATGCCTTCTCGTTAGGTGGATGATCTGACACTATTGCTGTGCTGCTTCATTTGCATATATCTTCCTTGTTATCCTCTTCAGCCTTTTAAGCTGCTTTAACAATAGCTAAGCGATGGGCACACCTGTGCACCTACGGTTAGCTGTACTCAGAGTTTTAAAAATAAATAAGGGGGTTACTTCTTTTTATTTGTATGTGCTGTTGCTGTTGTACACATGGGGGACTGTTTGTGGGAATATGCGGACACCTATGAGCGGTCTCGCTTATTTATTTACACTTTCTGCTGTTCTACTTTGCCGGGGCGTGTTTATTCTGACAGCTCTGCTCTCAGACACGCCCCCTGCACTCGTACATGCTCCATGGAGGATTAGGGGGTTCAGGCAGCCCGCCTTCATTAATATGCATGGTGCGCTGCCATCCTCCTCCTAAACAGCCGCTTCAGTGCAGGACTAAACTAGTCCTGCACGGAAGATTAGTAAATCTGGAGGTCTGTGATGGCAGTTATGAAATTAATACCTGTTGTCTCTGATTATGATTACTCTTATTTAGTTCACTTTGATGTGATATAAATTTTTAACTTAAAACATCTTACAACAGTTTCCTATCCGCACCCCCAAAAGAAATAATTTCACACACTACAGTGTATACTGGTGTGTCTGTTTTTTTTAATCCTTCTCCAGGACTTTGCTTACTGGCTCCCCTACTTGGCTCATTCATTCAGGTGAGTCAGCATCATACATTTCAGCCCATTCGCTCTGTCCAGCCCCTACCAGTGTCCATGCCAAAAACTAAACACGAGTCACCATATTTACTATTTACAGAGTTCATTTAGTCCTTAGTTGTTGAAAATGGAGTCTTCTTCACCCTGTCCTGCCAGTTCCCTCTATTTTTGACAGGTGTAGCTGAGAAAAAAAATTGTCCAGGGTTGACTTCTCTCCCTCTTTTTCAGGATGATCTTGAAGTGGCAATTGATTGTGTTGTTAAACAAATCTGTCATCCTGTTGACGTCACTTGTGTTGGGATGCAACTCCAAGACTGTAGCCTGCACCTTCTCCCAGTTGGATAAAAAGTTCTTTAATACAAGCTGTTGGCATTGGTTCTTTTCCCCTGGCATCTTCATCTTCAGAAGAAATTTGCCTTTATTTTTCTTTGAACTCCTCATTGCAAAGTGTTGTAAGTGCCTCCACTGTGAACTTGTTGTCATGGTCTTGCAGCAGTTCCTCCAAATCCACCTCCCCTATGTCAAGGTAGTCTGCTGTGGAAAAGATGTCTTGCAGCACTTCAGCTGCTTCGTCCACAATTTCACCCTGGGAAAAGGAAGGAACCAGTTTCCTCCAGGCTGCTTGAAGAACTTTCTGTGACACTCCATCTCAGGCACTTTTGCTGAAGGATATAGCATGAAGAATGCTGAACTCAGTCCTCCACATTTCCTTCAGTGTTTTATCTAAAGAATGGGTCATTTCAAAGTGCCTAGAGAAGAATGTTTTTGTGTAAAACTTCTTGAAGCAGGCATTGACTTGTTGATCCATAGGTTGAATGACAGAAGTTGTGTTGGGAGGAACGAACTGAACCTTGATGAAAATATAGTTTATCTGAAGAATTTCCTCTAACTCTCATGGGTGGGAAGAGGCATTGTCCAGAAGCAGAAGAACTTTCATTGGCAAATTGTTCTCTGTCAGGTACTTCTTGACATTTGGAGCAAATGCCTTAAAAATCCAATCCTTGAAAACTGACTGGTCTACGAAGCTTTGGTGTTTGATTGCCACATTACAGGTAGTTTTAATTTTATAATCTTTTTTTCCAAAGCATCTTGTGTTTTCTGAGTGATACACCAGCAGAGGTTTCAGCTTGAAGTCTCCAGTGGTATTTGCTGCCAGGAGGAATGTAAGCCTATCTTTCATGGGCTTGTGACATGGAATCCTAGCTTCTTCTTGAGTTATACAAGTCCTACATGGCAATCTTTTCTAGAAAAGCCCGGTTTCATCGCAGTTAAAAATCTATTCTCGCAGATTGCCTTCTCTATCAATTCTTCAAATTCCTTGACAAATTTCTGTTCACCTTCTTTGTCAGCATTAACTGCCACTCCTTGTCTCAGAACACTAGGGATGCCACTTCTCTTTTTAAAAAATAAATCTGTGGAACCATCCCCTACTTACTTTAAATTCCTGTTTGCTCTGAGCTACTTGCCAGATTTTTTTTTGTAGGTCTTCAAAGATGAGCTTAGTTTTCTCACAGATCATGGTATGAGTTATTGGCTGTACCTTCATCTGCCTCTGCTGGATCGAAACAAGAAGCATCTTCTCCATATGTTCATGAATTGTTTTTCTGTGTCTGTCCAAATCCTTTGTTGCTCCTTTTGACACCTTAGTCCCCATGATGCTGTCTCTTAGTTTTCCAAAATGTTGAGATGGTAGAGCTAGTCATGCCATGCTGTTCTGCTACTTGTCCATTTTACCTATACTTTCTTTCTTCTTTTCAATGTTCAGACACTTATTTTTCCTGTCAGTATCATTCTTCTTTGACTCCATTTCTTCACTTCTTTGCACCACTTAAAAGAAACAACTGCACTACATAAACAACACAACAACTGGAAACAATGAACAGCTTTTCAACCTCCTTTCCAGGAGACTGCGGTTGAATTACTGGATGCCCAGGCAGCCGAAAGCACAGCTGAATTGTGAAACAGTTGAGTTGCAAGGTGGTTGAATTATGCACCGTCATCTGTACATTTTTAAATACAAGCATCTGTACAAATCAGTTTAATTACAAATGGCATATAATTCTTTACAAAATTCCAGCTAGCTGTGCTGGCATATGTTACACATCTACTGCCTTACTTCTCCTGGCATAGCTAGCAATACCTCACATCATCACAAGGGCAATCTCCGAGACACATCTGTCTCTCCAGCATGTTCTGTTTGAGTTGATGAATAAGTTTAGATCCCTGGATCAGATGACCCTCATGCTGTTTTATTTGCAGATGTGTAGCATCTCCATCAGGGCTGGATTTGTGAATGCTTTGTAGGTCAGGCATAGGTCACCCCTTAATAGTCAATGTTAAGGGATAGGGCTTTTAATCTATCCACACAGGACATGTTGTTTACACCTTATTTTATTTTTGACAAACCTCTGATATCACTCCAGCTGCTGTAAGTGCCTAGTGAAGTACATGCCAAATGGTGCCTTGTACTCAATTACTGGTCTAATGAGGGCAGAGTACAGCAGGACTATAGTTTCCTTGGATCCAGATGCAATACCTTTACTTGTAAGTTAAGTTATGCCACACAGAGGGATTTCCTTACCACCGTGGCCACATGACAGTCAAAATTCAGGCTATGTACCTAGACCTCTCACTTCTGAGTCTGCTCTTAGGGATGTGCTATTGATGATGTAATCAACAGGGTATTTGACTTCCCAAAGGGTATGATGATGATGATGATGATGATGATGCATTTTTTCACATTTAGTTTTAGGCAATGGTTCTGGCACCAACCATTTGTCTGATCTAGACCCTCCTGAGGGATATCATTGGTGAAGCCAGTGACTGCCCCCAGCTTGCAGGTGTTGGTAAACTTTGTCATTCAGAGGCCTTTCACATTAGCCTTGACTTCAGAGAAGTATATTCCGAACAGGAGTGGTCTCAACACTGAGCCCTGTGGCATACCAATAGTAAATGGCCTGTTGCTGGATCTGGATTCACCCATTTTAACCATGTGTCTTATCCATGAGCCATCTGGCAATTCATCTGGTGATGTAGGGGTTCATGCCCAGTTTATGAATTTATTTAGAACACCTGAGTAGGGAATTGTGTCAAATGCCTTGGCCAAGTCAAGGCAGGCAGTACATACTGTTTTACCATCATCCATGGCCTTGGTGACTTTCTCAAAGGCATCCACCAGCTTCAGTAGGCATGACTTGCCCTTGTCAAAGCTAAATTAGGCCAGGTCCAGTGTCTGGATGTTTCCTATGTCATTCCTTATCAGGTCCATGATTAATTTTCCATGGCCTTACATATAAGCAGGGCCGGTGCTATGAAATTGTGATCAGTTTTTGATTTATTTCACTGCTATTGCAATTATGTATATTTAATAAGACAACATATATTTTTTCTGCATCAGCATGTAATTTTTAGTGCCACCTCATGAGAATGGCAGTACATGGCCCAAAACCATAAAATAAAAAGAATGATTCCCAAGGTTAGCATGCATAACAGAACGGATGGCACATGCAGTGGATATTACCTTGCTCTATGTATATTCGCAAATATGGCCTAAATTCTTATTTTTCTTCTTCAGGAAAAATACTTCACATCAGCAGGTGTCACATATATACGAGAAATCTGCTGTTGCATCTAAAAAGAAAGGGAAACAGCGGACATTTAAAAGTCTGTTTGTATCAGACTTGCTACAGCCAATCAGGTCCCTTACTTCACTGAAGCGGACCTGATTGAGAGCAGCTAAAAAGTAAAGCAAGGGACCTGACTGGCTGCAGCCATCAAGGAAGCAAGTTCGAGGGGAAAAAAAAAGGCGGAATTGAGCGACGGCACTGCCGAATGAACGAGGAGACAAGCAAGGAGTGGAAGCGATGTTGAAACCTGCGGCTGCTTCATATTGGGGCCCTCATATGTGGGGAGAAAATCAGGGGCTCCCCGCGGCCGCGGGTGCCTAACGCCGGCTATGCATATAAGACTAGTTAAATTTATGGATCTGTAAATTCCTGGGTCAGTAGATGGTACCCTTTTATGCAGAGGGATGACTGTTGCTGTCCTCCATTCTATTAAAACAAAGCCTTTTCAGAGGCTGTGGTTAATTAGATACTAATGCGCCTGTTAAGTCTTGATTTAAGCTGTTTCAGAGGCAACCTGGTATACTGTCAGGCCCCACTGAAGTCGTGTTTTTAGCTTTAGAAAGCACAGTGGCAACCTCTTCTTTGTTGATAACTGGTGGTGGAGTGTATTTTTTGGGGGAAGAACTGGGGGTGGTGTGGAAGTGAAACTTGAGTTGAATTTGTTAGCCAGCAGATTTGTTATATCTTCTGGCTGAACAGAGGTGATGCCATCTACAACTAATTCCACACATATTAACTGAGAATTCCCCTCAAGTCTTTTTAAGTGCTGTGGGATTTTTATTTAGTGTATTACAAGTAAGGGGTTGGTGTTTGAGGTGTGCGCAAGTTGGAGGGCTGAAAGGAAGTATTTGAAATGCTCACAACAATCGTGCACATCTCATGGTGACGCAAAGGCACATTTTATGCGTGTGTGTGTGTTAACTGTGTTAGGTGTTTTGTGTGATATTTACTTAATATTTTATTTGTAAAATGGATGAAATGGATAAGTTCTGTCTCTGGGACTTAATGGATAGGAGATTTTTATCCCAATGTAAGGTATGTAAAATGTAAGATAATGTTACTCAAGGTTGATGTCCTGAAGATTCTATGTGTAAGAAATATTAAGATATAAACAATTTCAGAACATTAAGCTGCAAAAAGATTATTCTGACTGCAGTGTGCAGGAGGACTATAGGTGTTAGTAATACGTATATGATTACAGATGTTAAAGCAGTAAAAATTAGAGAGGTTTAAATGCTCACCTCTAACTGTGTTTGCAATAAGACTGATAATGATAATAATGTGAAATGTTGTACGCTGGATGGAGGTATAGAGAATGAGGATAATGTGGATCAAACAGTACATAGACCTGACCTGGATAATGATATTTTGAGTGCTGGATCTACTCAAATTTCAGAAGGGGCACTTTCAGGTATTCATATTATTGTGGAAGAACCTTCAATAGGTAGTATGGTTAAAGAAGTGGTTAATGGGAAATGCTGCTTGTTACATCTGGTGGATTTCTTTTAAAGTGCGACCACAGCCACTGATGAGGGAAGATTTGTGCACACAGCATACCTCATCTTGGCAAAGGCTTTTGACACAATCCCACATTCAGACATTACTAATAAACTTAGCAAACTGAATGTAAACCCCTTCATTGTAAGATGGGTTGCCAACTGGCTCACAAACCAGACACACAATATCAAAGTGGGTGACTCCACATTAACCAGCATACCTGTTACCAGCAGGGTGCCACAGGGGTCAGTGCTGGGCTCCCTACTGTTTGGTATATACTTCTCAAAAGTTCGGGTCAAAACTAAAAGGTAGTGGCTGACCAAGTTTGCAGATGACTGCAAACTTGGTGCAATCACTGAATCCCCAAATGATGTCAGCATACTCCAGGAGGATCTCACACAGACCAGTGACTGCTGTATTAGTCACAGTCTCAAATGGAATGCAACAAAATGCATCATTATTCCCTTTGGCACAAACAATGTCCCTTCACACTACCAAATCAACAATGCCCTAAGTACCCATGAAGTGGTAAGGGACCCGAGATCACAGGTTGACCAAGACCTTAACTTCGATGACCATATGTCTATCATTGTTAGGAAAGCTTTCCACGTAGCTCACTTGATTAGTAAAGGCATATCATAAAGAGCAAAAGAAGTTACAACCCCCTGTACTCAGCACTTATTCAACCCAAAACAGACTATAACAACTCATTCGGTATGTACCCTACTAAGCATCTGCAGCAATTAGAGAGACCTCAGAGGTTTCTAACAAAGAAAATTAAAAGCCTCCTGCATGAGTCTTACCAGGACTAGGTCCCTGTCACTATACTCCTTATCATATAGACTTCTTAGGGGAGACTTATGCCTGGTCTACACAGCAACCCAAGACTCAAACCTAATGAACTTACTGCATATCTGTAAATGAAATGGGTCTAGGGCTACCCATTCCAGGAACTTAAATATGGCCTGTGACTTAAACCACGTCTTTGGAGCAGGCTATCAATTCATATGAAACAGATCACCTCTATGACACTGTTCAAGAGGAACCTGGACAGGTGGATGGGGCACCATAAGGTGAAAGTGCCCACAACCCTCCTGAACATGGACAGTCATCACTAAATGCAATCGTGGGTATTGACTAGCGCTTCTAAGGTATTATATTGGATTGAAATGGCTAGGCTTAAAATTACCTCTGGGTCAATATCATAGTAATCTCCTATGATCCGATAAAGAATGGACTATCAGTAAATAAGTTGGATGATGAAGGTTGTCTGAAAAAAAGTCACTAGAAATAAGAAAAGGGCCTTGGGTTATTTTGAAATTAGTTTAGTAGGTAGATAAGATGTATGTGGTGGTAATGAGCAACAAACCAATGGGGCTTTATCTAGTAAAGATTTTATTTATTTATTTATTTTATTTTATTTTATTTTACATTTGTTGACCGGGCTAGTCCAGCTGGATAATTTCCATTTTCAGTGGAGGCCCGGGGAGAAAAGCTCCACAGAATTAAAACAAAGGTTATACAAAATTGAAGATTAACTATGAGATCCTTTAACAGATATTAAGTTACCATGGATAGTTATTAGTCTGGATCAAGAAAAAAATAAAACACATAGAATACTATTTACGTATTGCAAGAGACATTGATTATATCTAGAACTACACTCCATACAAATCATTGCATAGATATTAGTGTATATACAATATATAATTTTTTTTTTTTTTTTTTTTGTGAGAACAGTAGAAACTGTAGAGTCATTAGGATGTTTGAGAACACAGAGAAGGATTGTAGTTGAGAAGTGAGGAAGAATGATAGTAGAAGGTATTAGGTTTCTCAGTCGGCATTGGTACAAGAGCAGAGCCAGAAGTTTGTAAGATGTGCAAGAAGTTGTTTTTAAAAAGATCAAAGGAGCCTATTGAGGTAATGTGGGATGGGAGGTTATTCCATATTTTGCCTACTGCATTGGGAAAAAGGCAGTTACCTGCAGAATTGGTGATTCGAGTTGTTTTGACTTGAAGCTTTTCTGCAGAACGTAGTTGTTTCAGGTTATTATAAGGGCTCAGAAGATTAGTGAGAGCTGGTGTTTTAGATGGTTGATATAATATGTTATGTGTTATTAGGAGTTGTTGATATATAATCTTGTTGGGAAGTTCCAACCAGTGCAATTGTTTTAAGTTTAGACAGTGGTGTGTTCTATACTGGGATGCTGTGGCAGCTATATTGTGGTAGGATGTCGTAAGTTTCTTTAGGTTACTTTTTGAGAGGTTAGTGTAGATAGAGGAGGCATACAATAGGGTCGAGATGAGATGTGTTTGTGCTAAGGTGGTCCGTGCTTCAGGTGTTAGGTAGGGTTTGATTCTGTATAGTGTGCCAATTTTTTTATTGAGTGCTTTTATGGTGTTGTTGATATGGTAAGATGTCTTAGTTATTGGTGATTCTAAGATGAGGCGGTCACAAATTTAGTACTAAGCTTAAGAAAAGGTCAGACTACCGTGACTTGTTTGAGAGTTTGCAAGATGTGGAAAACAGTAACTGCTTTAAAAAGACTTTTTGATATTGTAAAAAAGTATGGTAAAGCTATTGTGATACAGGGAATGAATGATGTTAGTAGGAGCAGTACTTTACTATTTAATGATTATAGTAATGAAATTAATCAATCAAGTAAAATAAAAGATTTTGAGTTGGCATTTTGCAATATTATTCCCATAAAAATGTTTGCATATGCATTAACTCAGCTAGGTGTTTTGTTAATAACATTAAAAATCTGTTATGGAGCATATGTTAAAGTTATTACATCATGGGAGGAAATGGATGTTAACTCTGCATTTTTTGGTACTGACAAAACTCATCTAAGTTACTTGGGTGATAGCTTTTTACTGAAAAATGAATGTTAAGTGTGAATTATTTTTCAGAAGTAGAGAATTATCAGGGAGTACTAAAAAAAATGAATAAGGCCAATTTAAAATTCTTATTATGTAACACTATAAGTCTTAATAAAAAAGCTTCCTTCTTTTGAAACAAGACTTAGGAACAGGTGGGACTGAGGTGGGGTTTGTAAATGAGACATGATTTTCAAAGAAGAATCCTCCATTGGGTTTCAAAGGATATAAGGCATTTCATAAGATTAGGCAAAGAAAGAAGTGGTCCAAGTCTCAAATCATGTACAAGAGAAATGGGCTTTAGTATAATAACTAATTGTGGACATTTTTACATAATACCACTTAATATTAATTTAAACTAAACAGTGGTTTAGTTATGTTTGTTTCAAGAACCACCAAATCAAAGCTCAGATGACATTAGGGAATTTGGTGAAGTGCTGCCACCTTATTTTAGGAGATTTTAAGTTTAACAGAGTGAACCGATGATGTGGTAAGATGCAGCCAAGAGCATGGGTATACTTAGACAGTTATGGATGCTATCAAAGATTTTAATATTTTAGATGTAGTACAGGCTAATAAAGTAAAAATTATTGACTGTAAAATTGCACCAGAGTTATTAGGATCTGATCATGTTGGTATTACATGAACATACAGTGGATATAAAAAGTTTACACACCCCTGTTAAAATGCCAGGTTTTTGTGATATTAAAAAAGTGAAACCACAATAAATCATTTCAAAACTTTTCCCACCTTTAATTTGACCTATGTTGTTGTTGTTGTTTGTCTTTCGGCTTTTCCCGGTTAGGGGGTCGCCACAGCGGAACTCTGGTCCGCTACTGATTGGTAGTCGATTTTTTACTTGCCGAATTATCAGCCCTGACTCACGACCTTCAACGAAGGTGTGCCCATTCATGCACATCTCCACACAGAAGACGCTCTAGCTGAGAATCGAACCGGATAGCATCTTACTGTGAGGCGACAACGCTACCGCAGCACACCTTTAATTTGACCTATAACCTGTACAATTCAATTGAAAAACAAATCTGTTAGAGGGAAAATATAAAAAAATAAAAAACGTACAATACACTGGTTGCATAAGTGTGCATACCCTTAAACTAATACTTTGTTGTGTATGCACACCCTTAAACGAATACTTTGTTGAAGCACTTTTTGATTTAATTACAGCATTTATTAGTCTTGGGTAGGAGTCTATCAAAACGGCACATCTTGACTTGGCAATATTTTCCCACTCTTCCTTGCAAAAGCGCTCCAAATCTGTCATATTGCGAGGGCATCTCTTGTGCACAGCCCTCTTCAGGTCACCCCACAGATTTGCTATCGCATTTAAGTCTGGGCTCTGGCTGGGCCATTCCAAAACTTTATTTTCTTCTAGTTTAGCCATTCTTTTGTTGATATGGATGTATGTTTGGGGTCATTCTCGTGCTGAAAGGTGAAATTCCTCTTCATCATTCTAGCAGACAGCTGAAGGTTTTGGGCCAAAAGTGACTGGTATTTGGAACTGTTCATAATTCCCTCCACCTTGACTAAAGTCGTTCCAGCTGAAGAAAAGCAACCCCAAAGCATGATACTGCCACCACCATGGTTGACCATGGGGATGGTGTTCTTTTGGTGATGCAAAGTGTTGTTTTTGCGCCAAACGTACCTTTTGGAATTGTGGCCAAAAGTTCAACCTTGGTCTCATCAGACCATAACACATTTTCCCACACGCCTTTGGGAGACAATGTATTGTTTTGAAAATTTTGGCTGGGCATGGATGTTTTTCTGTGTAAGAAAAGGTTTCCATCTTGCAACCCTACCCCATAGTCCAGATATACGGAGAATACGGGAGATTGTCACATGTAGTACACAACCAGTACTTGCCAAAAATTCCTGCAGCTCCTTCAGTGTTGCTGTAGGTGTCCTGGCAGCCTCCCCGACCAATTTTTGTCTTGAATTTCATCAATTTTGGAGAGACGTCTAGATCTTTCCAACATCATTGTAGTCATATTTTCTCCACTTTTTGATGACTGTCTTCACTGTGTTCCATAGTATATCCAATGCTGTGGAATTTTTTTTGTACCCTTCTCCTGACTGGTACCTTTCAAAAATGAGATCCCTTTGATGCTTTGTAGGCTCTCTGCAAACCATGGCTTTTGCTGTAGGCAACTGAGTAAATGTCAGGAAAACCCTACTAAGACAGCTGAACTTTATTTGGGGTTAATCAGAGTCCCTTTAATTGATGGCAGGTGTGTACCCAAGAAGACTGAATGTTGTAATTAAATCAAAAGGTGCTTCAACAAAGTATTGGTTTAAAGGTGTGCACATACAACAAAGTATTAGTTTAAGGGTGTGCACACTTATGCAACCAGTGTATTGTACATTTTTTATATATATATTTTTTCCCCTAACAGATTTGTTTTTCAACTGAATTGTACAGGTTATAGTTTACATTAAAGGTGGGAAATGTTTTGAAATGATTTATTGTGGTCTTATTTTTTTATATCACAAAAACCTGGCATTTTAACAGGAGTGTCTAAACCTTTTATATCCACTGTACATAGTATGAGTTCAAGAAAAAAAGGTTTATTATTAAATTATAGAACAGTTAATAAATTGGAAACAGAACGAAGTAATTATTTTTGGAGATATTGAAACTGGTTTGTGAACAATTTTATGATTATACCTCTCAACTTGTGGATTCCATTGGTAGTTATTAAAGATTCAACTGTAAATGCGCTAATAGGGGAAGCAACCAAGAAAAAACATAAACAGTTCAGCATAATATTCATCAATAAAGTTTTGGTATGAACGGATGTCATTATTACATTGGTGATATCAGTGTTTCATGCTGAACTGTTTGTTTTTCCTTGGTGCCTGCCTTGATAGTGCATTTACAGTTGGTTCTTAGTTATTTTATGCACGAATTGCTTGGTTTTGTTTTTTTAATTATTAAAGATGTAAAATATAAGTCTCCATGGTAGAAGAGAGCACTGCAATAAGGCTTGCAAAAGAGACATACAGAAAGCAACCTAATGTCAATAATAAGGAAATATACAACATACCTATGACAAGTTTTAGAAGGTGTTTTAGAATTACTTGGAGAAAATGTGACATGAAGCTTGCATGTTACACAGTGGATAATAAGAAAGCTTTTTAGACATCTAAAACAAGTTAAGTGTGAGAATGGAAATTATAACATTATGGTGAATGAAAGGTTAATCACTGATGTTAAGATATTGGCTGTGTTCTTAAGTACTGTATTTGATACTCTGATAGATAAGTATGATAATGATTTCATTACTTTTAGGCTGGTAGGCAAGTGTCCACATTTATTTAATAATATTGATAAAGCGATTGAAAAGATTAAGCTTGTTCAGCAGCAGGACTAGACAAGTTACATGGTCATTTTCTTGAGATCAATCATTATGGACATAATCCCTTGTTCACAGTATCTTTGCCAAAAATCACTGGAGGTATGGTTTGTACCAAGCTTGTGGAAAGAAGCATGAGTTGTATCTATAGCTAAAGTGGGATTCCATTACTGTTGAAAATTGCAGGTTTAGTCTAACAAGTATTTTATGTAAATGTTTTGAGCCAACAATATCAGAATATTTTATAAAATCAAGGAGTAATGGAAGGGATTATACCTAATATGGCTTTATTCAGGGAAAATTTTGTTTTAAGGAACTTACTTTATTTTTATCAGCTGCTTATGAAATTCTTGGATATGGAGATGCCTGTTGATGTGGTTTATTTTAAAATGGCAAGGTCCTCTGATACCATTTCTCATCACAAAATTATTACATAGTTTATGGAGAATGGTATCAATCATTATGTAGTTATATGGGTAAAGAACTGGTGAGGTTATAGTTCCTACAAGGTGAAAATTGTGACACTTTAACTGCAGTGAAAATGCTTAATTCTGGTGTCCCCCAAGGTTCTGTTAGGCCCAGTCCTCTTTGGACTATTCATAACAGGATTGACAGGATCACGGCGGCCACAGTGGTGCAGCGGTTAGCGTTGCCACCTTACAGGAAGAGGTTCTCCGGTTTGATCCTTGGCTGGGGTGCCTTCTGTGTAGAGTTTGCATGTCCTCCTTGTGGTCACGTGGGTTTCCTTCGGGTGCTCTGGTTTCCTCCCACATCCAAAGGCAAGCTGTAGGTGGATTGGACACTCTAAATTGGCCCTAGGTGTGTGTGCCTTCTGTGGAAGGTTGGGCGCTGGGCTGGCAACTCGACACTGTAAAACTCCACTGCCAATCATAAGCAGACAGGTGATCCGCTGTGTTGACCCCTAAAGCCGAAAGAAGAAGATATGTAAATATGCAGATGACTCAAAAGTTATTTCAGTGCTAACATGTTTAAATGATCATTATGAACTGCAGGGATATTTGGATGAGTTACAGCTATAGACAGTCTTTAACAGTTTGAAATGTAATGCTAAAAAATGTGTGCAATCTATTACTATTATAGCAATAACCATCACCCTCATGCAATTGATAACGGTCTACTTAATGAGGTAGATTCTGTCCATGAACTGGGTATAAAAAATGTAAATGACATCTGATGAAGATCATTAGGATGTGTTATTATTAGCTTAGAAATATATTTAGAACAAATGTCAATAGGGAGAAGGAAGAATTATTGCTAATACATAAAGCAATAATAAGACCTATTATGGAATATGGTGCTCCTATTTGTAAGCATAATTGTAAACAGCTTAACAGACTGCAAAGAATTCATAAGTTCCCAGGTAAGTACTAGGGTGGCTGCATTGCAGACCATTTTAAGCCTAGCCAATTTCCCTTTTAGTGCTCAAATTAACCTTTCGCACTTTGCTAGACTGGCCTTACTCATCCTATGGTCGATAATTATGTATTAACCCTAACAAGAATAAGTGAAAATCATTCCATAGATAATTTGAAGGGACCCATGCATGCGATAAAGCATTTAAGATCTGCCTCTCTCCATTAGTAGTACAGGGGTTCTTTCATTCTGAACTACTTTAGTAGACAAATAAGAAGATCGAGGGATATGAAATATAAAAGAAGACTAAATTAACTTTTTTTTCTATTAAGTACAGATTAGTAAAGGGAAACTTGACTGTAATTCAGAATTGTTCCTATAGTGACATCTATGGTATTAGTATCAGAATAAATAAAATTAGAAGAACTACTCATGCCAGAACACAAATGTCCAGAGATTCCTCGATTCTGTCAATGCAAATGCCTTGGAACAGCTAATCAATACCCCAAGAGGTGATAACATCTTGGATTGGTATTAACCAACATGATACGGTTACTGATGTGACTTGTGAGCTATTGTTTTAAAGCAATCTACTGATCAACTATATTTCATTGCTATCTACTGCAATTCATTACTGTTTTAACTGCATTTTACTACATTTCATTGCTGTTTAACTGTATTTTTCATACTGCAAGTGCTATTCTTTCTACTGACTATAAGTGATTAATTTGTGCTTCACTGTATTTTTTCCTACTGAGTTCTTAACCTTAAAATTGAGTAGCATAGTCTCAACACAGGTCTGCAGTATCCAGAGCTTCAGCTGCATGGTTTGAAACCCTTTTTGAGGTATTCCAGCTATGTTAACTGTTTTTTTTTTCTGAAAAAAAATGTTCTAAGCTTGTTTTCTGCATTTCCTGTTACTAGAGTAGTCCATATACAGATTTGCTGTACCCATGACTGTTTTGCAAGTTTCTGAGTTCCCCAGACCCTACTGTGTTAGAGAGAAGCCTTCCAGCCTATCAGTGGGAGTGGTAAGAACTAGGAAGCCTATCTACCACAAGAGGTGTGGTTTCTGGCTCTGAAATTGTAGTTTATTGGCCTTTTGGCCAGTTTTTTGTATCCCTTTCAACTTTGTCTTTTCAATTGCACTTTAATTAGCTTATTTGCCAGCACTTCATCAGTTTTTTTGCAGCAATTATTGTAGCACACATAAGTGCTATCAGCACTAGATGTCCTATAAGGAAACACCTCCAGTACTTAGTAATGATGACCATCCCTCCTGGCATGTCTAAAGGCCAGTTTCCTGTGCTTTCTCATAATAACCTGGTGAGCTTGGGCATTCTGAGGCACTGTAGCAACTGCCTCATGTACACAGACAACCCTCTCCTCTTACCTCCCAACACTAAGACTTGTGAGAGATGCGCCTATATCTCCAAACCAAAAGCCATGCACTCTCCAGCCAAGATGGAATAGCTGGCCAAGAGGAGAAGATCAACACCTGCACTACACCACATGGAACACATCTCCCTCCAGAACAATCACAATCCTCACATAAAAACACAAACCACACACCACCTTCGCAGAGGCTCTCAATAGAAATCTACCCAAACAGCAGAGACCACCAAGGCAGAAACACACTCAACCACCACAACGCAGCACAAACCACATGACACATAGTTCACCTACACAGTGTGCCCCTCAACCTAAACCCCTAAGACAAAACAGCTTGCCCAATACAATTATCATAGGTGACTCACTAGGTTAAATAAGGAGAAGGTAACAGCTGTCTATCAGGTGCCAGAATCAGACACATAACACACGCTCTCAGGTCACTCCACAAGTACGACTCTGTCACTGTCCATGTGGGTGTGAAATGACCTGAGACGCACCTCCCTGGACTACATAAAAAGAGACATGGTGGAGCTCTTGGATTATGTGGCCCAGGCAGGTACGACCCTAGCCCTGAGCAGCATCATACAATTTCCCAGAATGATACCACAGTACAAACAGAAAACGATTGACTTCAACAGCTGGCTAAGTTTCTGGTGTCATTCTAAGGGGATTCAGTAACTGTCTGCTTGGGATGACATGACTGACAGACCTTCTTGCTTTGCCAGAGATGGCCTGCATCTGACACCCCTGGGATTTTGGGTACCGGCTAAGGCTCTTGCCACTCCTATAGTGCCTTTTTAGGCAGTGTTCCAAAGACCAAATTACCACCGTAACAGCTATAAATAAATGCAATCAGAGGGTCATGCTGCTCAACCCTAGAAGTCTAAATCTCAAGATACACTCACCCGAAGCACCTCTCAAAATGGAGAACATAGACATTTGTGTTGTAACGGAGACCTGGTTTACAGCAGCAGAAAGCACCCCTGCTCTACCAGGCTACAACTCATTCCACACCTTTCGTCCCCAGAATATGGACCGAAGCTCCAACAGCTCCAGACCAGTCTGTGATACTCCAGGTACAACTAACATTGGGTAAGATGGCGATTCAGATCATAGCCTGCTATAGGTCCTCAACCATGTCCCAAGATTCTCACTCCACATTCCTTAGCACTCTGGAAACTATTAGGATCCAACCCAACACTCTCATACTAGGTGACTTCAACTAACCCTCCATCAGCCGGGAAAACTACTCCTGCACCAATGCAGTGGCCCAACGCTTCCTGGAATACATCAATTCCAGTGCCCTGGACCAGCTCATTCTTACCCCCACTAGAGGAAGCAACATCTTTCACCTGGTTATTAGTAACATTGGCAACCATTGCTCTACACCAATAGTCAATTTTCTCCCTAGTTAGATCCAACCACAAACTAATCACCATGGAAATCCACATCTCGCCCACACCCCCTGCAAAGGTATCCACCACGAAAAACTTCTCCAAAGCTGACTTTGGACTCCTAAAACAGAGGTGACTAACTTCACAGCACCCATGCCAGTGGAAAATAAATGCATGACTGCTGATTCATACACCAATGCACTGTACGAACACATACATAAATGCATGGAACTAGCTATACTCAACAGAACCAAGATACTCTCCTCCAAAAAAAAAGGAAGCCAGTTTGGTGGTCCCCTCCCATTAACAAACTCTACAACAGAAGGAAGAAACTGTTGCAGAAAAAGGTGAAGTCCCAAGACTGGAAAAATTCCCTTATTAGCCTCAACAAAAAGTTGAGATCCCTCATCAAAACCTTCAAGGCCAGCTAAGAAGGCAGAATTACGGCAGACACTAAAAACAACCACAAAGCCTTCTATAGTTATAACAAGAATCTCCAAGGCAATACCCAGATTTGCTCTGAGTTACTGCACAATGGTACCTCCTATACTGAACCAAAAGATATTGCCAGCATACTGGCTGACAGATTCAGTGCCACCTTTACCCCCCTTCAGCCCCCAAAAAAACAATCTCAATACCAGAAGAAAGCCAGGCACCCAACATTACTGCAGTACAGGTTAAAGCTGCATTGTCTAAAGCCAAGCTGCCATGGGACCCAACAATATCCCTGGCTGTGTTTATGAATTACAAAGTGAACTGGCACCACATCTGTGTGCTCTGTTCACTCACAGCCTCACCTCAGGCTTTGCCCCTACCGAATGACGCACAGGTCTATATCACGTAGTCAAAGTGCCATAACTTCAACTGACATATGTTCGAACACATATGTCCGAAGTTACGGAACTTCGACTACCTATAAAAAAAAATAAAAACACAATGGAAAAATGTAAAACTTCGAAATTGTAAATGTTCGACTACATGATATAGACCCATGGTGCACTGCTACAGTCATCCCTCTCCATAAAGGAGTGACTACAGACCGTGGAAATGATCTCCCCAGTAGCCTGACAAGTCTGATATGTAAGGCTATGGAGCGCATCATCATGGACCGAATTAACAAGGCTATAGGGAATCTCCACACTCTAGATCCCATGCAATTTGGTTTTGTGAAAGGTAGATCATGCCTGCTCAACCTGGTTGATTCTTTGAGTCAGTCTGCAGAGCAGTGGATGAAGGTAAGGCAGTTCATACAGCCTTACATCGATCTGGCCAAGGCCATTGATGCCATTCCTCACTCAAGAATTTTATTGATAAACTCAGAAAACTAGGCATCAACCCTTATATCGTTAGGTAGGTTGCAAATTGGCTCACAGATGGAGTCCGCTACTTTCACACTGTGGGTTCTAAGTCAGACTGATGACCAGTCACGAGTGGAGTCCCACAGGGATCGGTCCTGGGTCCTCTCCTGTTTGATATCTACTTCTCAGAAGTCCAGGCCAACATGGATGGACTCCGGCTGCCCAAATTCGCAGACGACTGCAAGCTGGGAGCTATTATTAACTTCCCAAGTGAGCCAGACATCCTATAGAAAGGCCTCACCGAGACCAATGACTGGTGTCGAAACCATGGCCTTAAGTTTAATGCCAAAATGTGTGTCGTGGTCACCTTTGGGAAAAACTCAATTCCCATTAATTACCACATCGATAAGAGCCCACTAAACACTGAAGGCATTATAAGAGATCTGGGGGCACAGGTTGAAAACAACCTCTCCTTCGACCACCACATTGTCTCTGTGGTCAGAAAGTCCTTCTATGTGCTACATCTCATTACCAAGGGTTTTGCATCCAGGAAGAAAGAGGTCATCATTTCTCTCTACTCTTCCCTCATTAGACCAATCAGAGTATAAAGCCCCATTTGGTAGATACCTCACTAGACACCTGCAACAGCTGGATAGGCCACAAAAGTACCTCACAAAGAGGATCCTAGGCCTTAGACACGTCCTACATGGACAGACTCAAAAAGAAAACTCCAGCTATTCTCCGTCTCATATCACCTACTAAGAGGCAATCTGACTTACAAAGCCATGTCTGACCCAGCTCCGTTAGAAATGCTCCATCTAAGGAAATCCCAATCCCTCTGCACCACACGCTCCAGAGACCTCAACCTCATTACCACAATCAACAGAACATACTGGAGGGTATGGTCACATAAGGTCACTTAAAAGAAGAATATATGAACATATGTACGATGTTAAAAAAGAAAAAGAAACTAATGCCCTCTTTAGACATTCCAAGGTTTGTGTAGGGTCCAAATTTCAATTCTTTGTGTTGGACCAAATAATTGGCAATAAGAGAGGGGGTCCCTTGGAAGAACTTATATCCTATAGAGAAATGTGGTGGCAGATAGCCCTAGAAGCCAATAGAAAACCTGGCTTGAATGACCATATATCTATTCAGCCTCTTTTGAAAATAAGAGCTGAAAGAATATGAAGGAAAAGGTGTGATAATAAATGTAACCAGGAGGTGGCACTATAGTCGCATAGAATACATAGGTTCACAATGGAATATATATATTTTTTTTTATTATGTTTTTTTCACACATTCTTTCTTATCCATCCATTCCTTTTCATCCATTTTTAAATGTAATTTTATAAATACATTTTTAATCAATTTATTTAACATATATTAAAATTTAAATAAGTTAAAAAGAGTTTTTAAATAGTTTTTAAATAGGTTTTAGGATCGCACAAGAAACAACTGTTTTTTTGAATTATTTACTTTTATGAATTACAATAAAATGAGTAATTAATTAGTATGTAATGAAGGCTTGAAATAGATTGGCTGATTGATTTTAAGTAATATATAAAAGGGTAACTAGGAACTGTTGTTTGTATCTGATGAAGTCCAGTAGTGACGAAAACGCTGAGTGAGAAGGCGTTCATTGTATATTTCCTGTGTGTTTTACTGTGGATTAAACGTTTTCAACAAATCTTGGAAGAGTTTCTTTGCCTTGCTTCCAGTTCCGGTTTTTGTTAGGTCATCATTTCTCTCTACTCTTCCCTCATTAGACCAATCAGAGTATAAAGCCCCATTTGGTAGATACCTCACTAGACACCTACAACAGCTGGATAGGCCACAAAAGTACCTCATAAAGAGGATCCTAGGCCTTAGACACGTCCTACATGGACAGACTCAAAAAGAAAACTCCAGCTATTCTCCGTCTCATATCACCTACTAAGAGGCAATCTGACTTACAAAGCCATGTCTGACCCAGCTCCGTTAGAAATGCTCCATCTAAGGAAATCCCAATCCCTCTGCACCACACGCTCCAGAGACCTCAACCTCATTACCACAATCAACAGAACATACTGGAGGGACAGGTTCATACCCAGAGACTATCCATGCTCTGGAATTAACTTCCGATACATTTCAAGCAGAGTACCTCACTAGCCCTCTTCAAGCGAAATCTTGATGAGTGGATGGGAAATAGAAAGTTCACCCTGGGGATCACTCCAGTGGCTTTACTTGATAGAGGCACCGGGAACCAACGACGGGCGGCACAATGCCAGGGCACTTCTATGGACTAGGCTTACAAAGGCCCAGGGTCATTAGCCTAGTACACACCTATGAACCGGTCACTTTCAAAGTCACCATCTCCCCCAACCCACCTCTAGCTAGGATCAGACATAAAAAGTTCTCCAAAGCTGATTACAGCCTCCTGAAGGATGGTAAAAACAGCTTCACAGCCCCCTCCCCCATGTAGGAAATGGCATCAATATCCAAAACTACAGCAAAGCACTATGCATGGAATCGGGAATACCCGACAGGCCTAAATCATCCTTGACAAGGAAGAGTAAACCTGTCTGGTGGACATCTGCAATAAATAAACTCTATAACAAAAGGAAAAATTGCTGTCCAAGACCAAGAAGGAGCAGGTGCCCAATTGGAAGCAATGCCTCCTTAGCCTGAACAAGCAAATAAGAGCACTAGTGAAATCCTCCAAAGCAAACAGAGTCCAAATTGGCCACCTCTACTAGAGACAATCATAAGGCCTTCTTCACATACGTCTGCAACCTCAAAGGAAGCACCCAGATCTGTTCAGAACTGGTGCTCAAGGACACTACATATACAAATGCCGTACATATAGCAAACTTGAGGACTGTCAGATTCAGCGAAAACTTCACCCCTCTGTCACCCATCAGTAAATCAAAACATCCCCAGTACTTGCCCCACTTCCCTTTATATATAGGGAACAGATCATCACTGCTCTCTCAAAGGCAAAAAATACAGCCTCCATGGGACACGACAACATACCATGCTGCATCCTATGTGAACTCAGGCAGGAACCTGCAGCACCATTAGGTGCCCTATTCAACCAAAGCCTAAGTACCGTCTTCATTCCAGCTGAGTGGAGGACAGCCACTGTCATCCCTTTATACAAAGGTGGAGCATCCACCGATCTGGGAAATTATAGACCCATCAGCCTAACTAGCCAGATCTGCAAGGCCATGGAACAGATTATCATGGACCTCATTAACAAGGACATTGGCAACCTCCAAGCACTCAATCCCACACAGTTTGGCTTCAACAAGGGGAGGTCATGTCTGCTAAATTTGGTTGAATTCTTTCAGACATTCACCAAAGCCTTGGACAAGGGGAAGACGGTGCACACTGCCTACCTTGACCTGACCAAAGCCTTTGACACTACTCCCCACTACGGCATAATAAGCTCTCTCAAATAGGCATCAATCCGTATGTTACCAAATGGGTAGCAAACTGGCTCACTGACAGAACCCACCTAGTCAAAATAGGGGAAGGCACCTCAAGCAGTAGACCCGTAACAAGTGGCATACCCAAGAGCTCAGTCTTGGAGCCTCTGTTATTTGGGATATACTTTTCTGAGGTGCAGGCCAAAACCAGTGGGCTATGGCTGACCAAGTCTGCAGATGACTGCAAGCTGGGTGCAGTCATCAATTCCAGTTAGTGATGTGGACTCCTCCAAGAGGGTCTCACTCAGGCAAATGACTGGTGCCAGAAACATGGCCTCAAGCTGAATACCAAAAAAATGCAACAACGTCCTAAGCACGCAATAAGTCGTGAGGGATTTGGGCATCCCAGTCGATAGCAACCTGACTTTTGACCCCCATGTTGCTTCCCTTGTACGGAAAGCCTTCTACACGGTATACCTCATAAGTAAGGGTATCTCATCCAGGGACAAGGGGGTCATAACATCCCTGTATTCTTCCCTTATAAGGCCCATTATTGAGTACAATGCCAGGGACAAGGGGGTCATAACATCCCTGTATTCTTCCCTTATAAGGCCCATTATTGAGTACAATGCCCCTTTTGGAATGTACTTTACAAAGCACATGCAGCAGCTGGAGAGACCAGAGAAATTCCTCACCAGGAGAATCCGGGGCTTCAAACATATACCATATATAGATAGGCTAAAAGCCCTTTCCCTCTACTCAGTTTCATACAAAGTCCTCAGATGTGAACTCAGTCTGGCATACAAGGCAATCACAGACCCCACCTTGACGGGACTGCTGCATATCCGCAAGTCAAGCTCCACTTCAGTAACTCGCACATGCAGCCTCAGCCTGGTCTGTGGCATCAACAGGACTTGTTGACAGGGCAGATTTGTGTCCAAAGACTCGCCCATCTATGGGATAGACTCCCTTCACCATGTCAAGCAGAGTACCTACCCCTTTTCAAGCGCAACCTGGATAACTAGATGGGAAACAGAAAATATACCCTGGGATTCCAAGCGTGTCCCTGCTGGACAGGGGCATCGGGTGCTGATTTGTCTAAACATGCGCTAAACTCTTGGCTAGGCTAATAAAAGCCTCAGGACCAATAGCCTAGTGACCTCCTATGACCCTACAATAGTCGGGTCATAACATCCCTGTATTCTTCCCTTATAAGGCCCATTATTGAGTACAATGCCAGGGACAAGGGGGTCATAACATCCCTGTATTCTTCCCTTATAAAGGCCCATTATTGAGTACAATGCCCCTTTTGGCATGTACTTTACAAAGCACATGCAGCAGCTGGAGAGACCAGAGAAATTCCTCACCAGGAGAATCCGGGGCTTCAAACATATACCATATATAGATAGGCTAAAAGCCCTTTCCCTCTACTCAGTTTCATACAAAGTCCTCAGATGTGAACTCAGTCTGGCATACAAGGCAATCACAGACCCCACCTTGACGGGACTGCTGCATATCCGCAAGTCAAGCTCCACTTCAGTAACTCGCACATGCAGCCTCAACCTGGTCTGTGGCATCAACAGGACTTGTTGACAGGGCAGATTTGTGTCCAAAGACTCGCCCATCTATGGGATAGACTCCCTTCACCATGTCAAGCAGAGTACCTACCCCTTTTCAAGCGCAACCTGGATAACTAGATGGGAAACAGAAAATATACCCTGGGATTCCAAGCGTGTCCCTGCTGGACAGGGGCATCGGGTGCTGATTTGTCTAAACATGCGCTAAACTCTTGGCTAGGCTAATAAAAGCCTCAGGACCAATAGCCTAGTGACCTCCTATGACCCTACAATAGTCATCTGTAGCTACCAGGAATAATAATATTTTTGTAAAAATATTATTTGGTACAAAAAAAATTATGACAATTTTTTTTTCATTACCTGGCTGGTAAATTGTGGAATTCAATCTCTCTTACAATATGGAAGATCAACAAAACTGAATTTTTTAAAAAGGAATTTGATACTTGGGTGGAAGAAAGTTTTTCTTTGTAGGTATTTTGGTTGCATACACTTTGAAGGCCTACTGGGTTCCAACTTTGTTTTTCCTAGACACTGATCATTGAAATAATGTGATGAATAGTGCTGGAATCCCACAGCTGCTACAAGACAATGTGAGGTGTAGGGGGTATAAAGCCTAAATCCACACGACAGGATTTCTGTCACCTCAATCAGAAAACAGTGTCCTCGACTGCAATCCTACCAGCAGTAACAGGGATTTAACCATACTATTTTCTCAAATACATATACTGCTAGAATGTCTGTTAGAAAGGACCACTGATTCCACTAGTTAATACTACCTCTTCCCTGCATTCAGAGTACACGCTGACGCACAGTAATCCAACTAATGTCATCTTAGCAAGGAACCAGTGAGCACTGCAATAAAAAAGTGAAACAGAAATGTGTTAATTCTGCATCTCTAATGAAATACACATCTACATTTTTAAATCCAAGAAAATGTGTTATCAGATACCCTTGAACAGATCATGTAGCAGATACATGACATTGCTACAATACTCTCATTCTGGAAGTTCAAATATCTTCGGCAGCACCACAAATGTAACAAATTTCATGATCCACATCTTCTGATTCTCTGGCAAACTGCCCTGCTGAAGATTTCAGGGAGACTGCACCTGCAGTATTTCTTAAATGAAAGATAAAAATTTGGGAACAAGGTGATGTGCAGTCAGTTCTACCAGCCTCACTTTCAGACGGTGCAATAATATACAAGAAACCAGATACCAAGAATCACATAACAGTGCTCTGTATAAAAAAAAAAAAAAAAAAAAAAACAGAAAAGTTACATATACATGACACCAATGTCAGTTTTCCTTGAATACCTAGTGTATTTAAAAAGAAAATAAATTTAATGTAATTGTGTGCCAGGTGCAACACCATTATTGTTACTTGTCTTGATTCGTGGTTATAACTGAACAGTAAACATTCCTGACAAGCAGTAAAAATATTCAAGATAATGGAGATGCACATGCTACACACAGTGCTTATATGAAAAAGACACGCTTAGATTATTTGCTCTGTTTTATTCTGCCACCCTTAGTTTACGATCAGTAGCTATATTAGTGGTGTTAATCATCTCAAAAAATAGTGGGGTGCCTGTTTCTGACCACAATGGGCAGATGCTAAAGTACTGCAGAGAACTAACAGATGCAGATTATCAAATAAAAGCTCCCTGTGCTTTCAGCAAGACTAACAGGTGAAATGTAGGTCGACGCAAAACCTGTTAAATTTACTTTAAGGTTCCCGATTCTGGTTCATATTCTTGCCTTGTCCCTTATAAAATGTCTGACTTGCTGCTAAATCACCGAGGATGACCGTCAGTTATGACAGCTACATTATGCCCACTTCTTACCTGACATATTACATGTATTTTTTTTTAAGAGTGACGTAAAGAGGTTGCTGCTAAAACACACATCACTGCGATTTTCCATATTCTGGTGTTACACCTCAACTCAATTTGCTTAATATAAACTACAACCCCTTGTGCGTGTAGGACTGCCACCTTTTCAAATGCCCAAAGTGAGACATTTTTGTAAAAATGCGAGATTTCGCAGGACAAAGTGTACCCATGGTTGGTGCAAAGGACAGAAATTCATGATTTTGTCAAAATCTTGTAGCATTTGACTTGCTTATGCTATTTCATACAACATTTACGTATTTCAGATTGTTTTATACAACTATTAAAGAAAACTTGTGCAATATTTTTGTCCTAAAATTTCAGGACATTTGCCATTTTTTAGTTTTTTTTCCGTAGGACACAACTGCCCAAACAGGGGCAGGTGGTAACGAGTGACCTGTTTTATTCTATGCGATCGCCTCCAAACGATGAATGATAACAGAGCCAGTCTATTGCGAGTTTATGTATTATTTAGCGATGAGCAATACCAATCATTCATCTCAATAGTGCGTGTGTCAGTAGTGTGTGTCCATGGTTCCCAGTCTCTCATAAAATTTTCAATCTTCTGGTTAATCGTTGAGGATTACTATCAATTATCAAGACAGTTTCACAATTATTTCTTATTGTTCAGATAAATGTACTCTGATGTAAAACTATGCGCTGATTACTGAGCAAATCCCTCTCGTTAGCAGGTACAACGAAAACACAAATACGACCCATAACAAAATTGGGATCTCACAAAACGGTACATTATGCTAACGCAAGCACTGCCTTCGACCAAAAGGGCAAAAACTAACGTTCATGGTCCAACAGCAAACCTAATATTGATAAAAATCTAAGTCTTTAACAACAGTACAAGAGCAATCATGCTAAAGAGCAACTAACTGGAAGTCCCACCCGTCTTTCCACTCTGATTCGTTGTTGAGTTAACCACCTTTCCACTTTATGATGGCGTTTGGGTGAAATGGCATGTCACTCAACTCCACCCACTTTCCACTTCCTACTTTTCTTACGTTAGAAGGGGGCGTGCCAAATGTGACCTAGGAACGAGAAAAGCTTGAGTCCTTATATTTATAATGAGTTTTGAGCTTCTTCTTTAGTTTTTATATGTGTTTCGTTATTACTCCCTACTGTTATGTGATTAAGAAAGAATTTTTAAAACGCGTATATAATAGCTGTCTTGTTGGATAGTACATCGTTGCTGGAGTTTACTGTGCGCAACCAAACAGGGTGCTGGGTGAGCTTTAGCACAGCTACACAAAGGTCATTTTGTATTGGAGGAAAGTCTTTTTGCAGCTTTGTGGGCAATTCTTCCGTACAATCCCAGAAGGGGAGGAGAATGACATGTTTTGGCGATACACTTCTCTAGGGGTGATAGAGCGGATTCGCAGTGTTTACACACGTCTAATCAGAACTGGAGATCTAAAACTCTGCGGGCATTGGAATAATAACACTAAACAGATGACAGAGTTTGAGGAAGTTGTGGGCTATACAATTTAGTTTAGTTGCAGCAAACGTGTTTGATGTGCCTCTCTTAACTAATCTAAGTAACTGTAGAATATACTGTTAGCGTGGGGGAATGATCAGTTTAAGTTAATGGAAACAGCATATTTGAAAAGAACAATCCGGATTAAAGTATATTACTGTGCAAACAAAATAACTTTATAGTAGGTATTGTCATTGTTACTCTACCAATTTAAAGAGTGAGAGAGAGAGTTAGATTCTTAGACTGTAGTAAAGTCATTTACGAAGTTGGTCCGGTGTTGAAATACAAACTGCAAACAGAAACAAGATCCGCTGTGAAAACAAACAGGGCTGATAATATGGAAAGGGAAGATGGATAGATATGGGGCATATTGGACTACGCAGTAGTAACAAAAGGATGGGCGAGATAAGGTTGACAGCTGAAGAAATGGTGTCAGGACTGAGGAGACAGAAGGTTGCTTGGTCTTTTTTCTTGGCCAAGTGTACAGCGTCTGTGGAAAACATATATCGAAGTTGGATGCCACTAATGCTGCTGCTATCATTTTAGGGTCCAAGTGATCCCAAGGATTTATTCATTGGCTCCAGATGGTCTTTGGGATTTGCAGGTGAGCAGTAGTTCTGTGTTGAGGAAATAAACTCTAAAATGATCCGCTTCATTACTGATAAGAAATTTGATAAGTGATTGTAATAAATTTGGTAAACAAATGACTGACATGGAAGCATCAAAAATGTCAGGGCTTGATGAATACAGCATCAAGCATTAGTGAAATGTGCAGAACTGGTATGGAATTTTTGTGTGGAGGCTTTCCCACATGCAAGTTGTAAGTGCACTGATTTCTGCTTTGTCAGGACTCCCCATGCTCCTTACCATTCCTTTTGTAATAGTAATGATGATAATCTTGATGTATGCAGACATAGAGGTAGGGGGTTAAAGGGTTATGACAGACCCCCCCCCCATACATAAGATTTTACCAAAATATATTCTTATGTAACTCACAATAAGAGAGTCTCTATAATAATGACACTTTTTCTTTACATTTCACCTTTGCTAATGACTGGAGGTGTAAAAACTTTATGCATGTTCTGAAGTTCAATTTTTCAGTCTTTACAACCAAGTTATCTATTCTATTTTAACTCGGAAAGGTTTCAGGTCAGCACCTTTGTTAAACATGCACATTTTGTTTAAAGAGACCTCATTTCAGCACATTACTGACCCCTTAAAATATGTGAAGATTTTAATATTATTACAGCCCTCTGAAATATTGCAGAATTAATGTATTCATCATCAGACAAACACTGCATGTTTTGTCATAAGACTAGTAAATCATTTTAGATTTCTGACATTTTTTTTTTCATTTTTAAGTGTATCAGCACATTTTGTATATGAATACATTTTTCTTAATTCAGTCCATTGAATTAAATACAGTACTAGTACTGAATTTTCATCAGGGATTTGTAGCGTAGTAACTGAACCTTTCTTAATTGGTTGCAGGTGTCTCCCAGTCACTGAATTTCATAGTTGCCTTTTTACACTGTCTGTATAGCCTTTAATCTTTTGCAGTCGATACTGCTAAGTTTTTAAATTGGCATATGATCATCAAGCCCCTCCCCAAAAACAAATCTGTGCTACTTCATCCACGGTGTCTTAACTTGCTTTTTTATATATTAAAATTTAGTTTCCAGTCGGCAGTAGCTATTGTCCAGTACCTTGAGGTTAGTCATTGTCTGAAACACCTGGTGGACCATTAGCACACTGGTAGTAACCTGATCTACTAATGAACATGCCTTCCATTGCAGGCTTGATGCATTGAAAATGACAGAACCCTTTTAATGACCTCCGTATCATTTGACAGCACCTTACTGATATCTTAATTCTTGCTTTGACTAATTTTTTTTCTAAACTAGATTCAGTCCAATACTGACTAACTTTTGTACTTAATTCATCCACAACCCCTTTTTCCCATTTTTGCACATGAGTTGGATGTCACTTCATTAGTAACAATTGTCTAGAGCCAAGGTTATTTTGAGGAGAGAGATTTTCTTCCGAGTGCAGGAATTTGATTTTATTTGTTTGTATTTGATGAATTTAAAACAAAACAACTTCATATAGTAAAGGCTTTCTAGAAGCCTTTCTAAGTTTCCAGTATGTCCTTGGGCCAAATGTTTTAAGTATTTTAATTTTGGCAAGAAAAACATTTGAATTTATATATGCATTGTGAAAGTTATTATTGCATTAAGTAAAATTTGTATGCCTAGTTCATAGAGGACTTTTTAGTTATACAGTTGGGATGGTGGCCTAATGGTTAAGGTGTTTGCCTTACAAACACAAGGTACAGGGTTTGAGTCTCACAAGGGATAATTGGTTAGGCTTAAAATGGCTCGCAAGGGCAGTTAGCTTAGTACTAACCTCTGAACCTATACATGTAGTACCCTCTGTAACAAACACACTCACAAACCCCATCTTCTTCCAGACAGGCATGCTTTTTTTATTGCTGTCGTACTGCAGATGGGAGTAGTGAATTTACTGGATTATTTGTGTTTTATTAGCTGATTTTTTTGTATATAGAGCAGGAGGATGGGGCAGTGGCCCCCATTGCTGCATATGATACATAAGTTTTCTAAAGTATTGCTTTTTCACAGTAAGCCATAACATCATCTTTGTTTGGGGGTTCCTAGCAGTGACATCAGCTGATTAATCAAGATGGATATGCCGATAGCTGCACAGTCCCACCCCAAAAGTACTGCAGTCTACTAATGCCAACTGTTTTAGGTTAAGTAACTGAGGCACATATGTAGACTGTTCAGATCTCTACATCAGAAGTAGATGTCACCCAAGATGCACATACCTGTGTTACAGCATTATAGCTGTAATGAAGGACTACCTACATAATCTGGGTGCAGACGACTTCTCCTTGAGTTTAGTCTCTTCATGGCAATTACAGAACATTATAACCAGCTCTGATTCTAATTTAATGGTAGACCTTTAGAAGGTACACTACAGGGCAGAGCAAAAATTATGATTATTGAGAAATGTGTGTGTGCTGGGCTTTCCTTTCCTGTTTCACACTTGTTTGTGTATTCATCCCTTGTGTTATCTGGTGGGACCAGTGTTGTTGTGTTGCATATTGGGAACTGATTAATGGGAATGTGAGAGATTTCCAGTTTTCATTTGCCATGTCTTGGTTATGTTGTGTATGTAATCCTCAGTCCCCAAGACATTTTTCTAATTTTACAGAAGTGTAGTAAGCAGTGTTTTTCATATTAGAGGGAGTATTCTACTTAGCTGTACTGTTACTGGTCACTATTACTTATGTTTTTTTTTTTTTTTTTTTTTTTGAACAAGCAGAAGAACTAGCAGTGAACCAGCTCTTTCGGTAGGAACCATTTAATGTGAGCCCTGCAGGTGGCACACTTGATTTCCTGTCTTTCACACATTATGCCATTTTGTAAAGGATTTTGTGTTAACTTATAAGATCTACTTGGCAAAACTTGCATTCTATGACTTGGCCTCAGTAAGTAGTATCCATAAAGCTTTGTAGTATTCAAATGGAGGTTAAGCAGTTTGTGTACTTGAACACTTGATAAAATTACAGAATTTAAGTTGTTGCTTTATAGATATTTTGTTTTACTGTTGCATCACTGTAGAAAAAAAATGTATAAACAAAATCTGAGGAACAGGATTGCCGTACAAATATTCCACATGTTGCACACATATTCTGTGTACATGTATGTGTCGTCATTTTTATCACACCACTTTTTCCCCATTCTTATATAGGGTCTGGATATCATGTCAGTTGTTGCCACCTCTCTCAGATGAATTGTCATATCATCTTTGAGAGTCATGCCTGACAGTTCCAAGTCTAATGTCATGTAATCTATCTGTCTCTTGGCTGTACTTCCATGTCTCCTTTTGCCTTTTTCACGTATTTCCCAGTCTGCTTTACCAAATGTTCATGTTTTCCTGCCCATGCTTTACCAAATTATCTGTTTTCTTGCCTATGTGATCAAACAGTAATAATCCATTTATCTTCACTTTCTCTATAGTTGAAGCCAAAGTAGCCCCAACAGGAATGTCCTCGTATCTTTATCTGTCCCACACTATGTGCCCTCCAAAACTATCTCGGGCACCCCATGTCATTTACCTCAAGCTTCCTCTGCCACACTTTCTTCATTGTTCAGGTTTCCATTTGCCTCAAGCTTCCGCTGCCACACTTTCTTCATTGTCCAGGTTTCTGTGCTGTACAGAAACACTCATAAAAACCTCGGGTTTTGTACACATTACATTTCAGCTTCTTTTGCATTCTTTTGTCAGACACTGTACTTGACCCCTTTGTGCCATTTGACTGCAGCACCTTTGATTTTAGTTTTAACCTCATTTTTCAGATTTTTTTTCTCCTCAGCTACACTTCACAGATATTTAAAGCTGTTAATATGGTCCACTATTTTTCCTTCAATCTCAATTTCCCGCTTCTTGTTATTTCCCTAATTTGCTGCCAAGACCACTGTCTTGCTTGTACTCTGTTTCTTCCCATGTGTCTTCAATTTGGCATTCCAGTTCTCCTTCATTTATTGAAACTCCCATTCAGAGTCTGTTTTCAGTGCCACATTGTCTGCATACAGCAGCTTTGTTGCTCTTTCCTCTCTAACCTGTTTGCTGATGTTATAGCCTATCATCAGAATAAACAGGACTGGTTTCGGAGCCAAACCACGAGGTACATCCACTCCCAACTGAAACCTTTTGTGAGTGTGAACACTGTTTGTATTTGTGTTATTGGGTCTATGTGTAACACTCGAAATATTTCCGGGACTTCAAACCTTTGCAGGAATGCTCAAATTGGCTTTCTTGGGACCTTGTTATATGCTTTTTCCGTGTGTAGGACTGCCCAGTTAGACTGTTTCCTCATATGTTTATAATTGCTTATTAGGCTAGTGAACTATGAGGATGTTAAGAAGCCTAGCTTTACATTTCCATGGGAGTTTTTAGCCATTGTATTTTGTATACAGATAACCCAGGGAAGGGTTGAGCAAGGATATGTTAGAGCATTTACGCATTTCCCCTATAGATTTGAATAGAGTAAGAGAAATAGTTTGCTTTATGTGGTTTGGAAGACTGTTCCATATAAGTAGTTTTCTCTGTGATACAAACCTATACCTCCAACATGTTCTAGTTATTTTGCAAAAGAGATTGCGATCATATCCAGCTTCTTCTCCACTGTGTGTCTCATTGCAACCATCTCCAGCTTCTTATCCACTGTTGGTATCATTGCAACCATCAGGTCATTTGTACTGCATTGAATCCCAGCTGCTTGTCTCCCATCTTACTTTCTACACTTTTGAGCATGTTTCAGTCACACCAGCACTTTCACATATGAGCTTCCATATTATAGTAATTTACATGACTTGCTTGTGATGTGTGCAATACATGTTGCACATACAAGCCACTTAAAATACCATGTGCAGATGTACAACTGTATAAACTTATGCAAGCCTATGTTTGCACACATATATGGATGCTTTTGTGCATGTACATCTGGGTGTTTTATGAGTGTGTGCTGTTTTCATCTCTAAAGTAGTTTCTTGCTTAAGAATTTAAGCAAAACTCGTGAACCAGGACATTTATTTATTTATATTTGTTGACCGGGAGTGTCCGACTGGACGTAGGTCCATTTTCAGTGGAGGCCCGGGGAGAAAAGCGCCACAGTTAATAAACAGACAGTAGTTGCATTGGATTACATAGCGATTAACAATTTACATAGCAATTACTTACATATGTACAGATGAAGAACATAGTACATCAATAGACAACTAGAATCTTTATCTGTAAAGTACATAACAGACATTAACAAATGTTACAATAAGAAGTTCCTGCTGTGTAATAAGTACGAGGCTTATGAGCATCTGTGCTTGCTATAATCAAGGTAGTTAGTGGAGTGGAAAGAAAGGTAGTGGTTGGATGGGGTGGGTGATATTAGAGTGGGAGTTGCATGGGCATAACCAACATGTTTTTAGGTGCGCTTTTAGTAAAGTTTTGAAGTGGTGCATGATGGTATGGAGGTAATTGTGGGTGAGAGGGAGTTCCATAATTTGGCTATGGTACAAGAGAATAGTGCTTCACCAGCAGAGTTATTGGCTTTATTGATCTGCAAGTGATTTTTGTTGCTGGATCTTAGTGGTCTGGTGGTGCGATAGGGTTGGAGTAGATTCTGGAGGGATGGGACATTTAGTGGATGGTTTACTAGTTTGTGGGTGAGTGAGAGTTGATACCATTGAAGGAGGTGAGGGAGTTCAAGCCAGCCCAGTTCAGCAAGTGTGAGACAGTGGTGACTACGGTAGGAAGTGCCTGTGGCGAATTTGGCGATTTTGTTGTAGCAGGTCTCTAGCTTGTTTAGATCGCATTGCCTTAGGTTGGTATATATTGGAGAGGCATAAAGTAGGGTGGAGATAAGTTGGGAATTTGCTATTGAAATCTTTGCAGCTTTGGTGAGAAGTTGCTTATTTCTGTATAACGCTCCTAGTTTTTTGTGGACTATTTTTTTGCCATCAAATACATTTGTCTGACTTCATTAGCAGTCCTATTTACGTGATAAACTTGCGAAAATACGGATGTATATGTATGTGGGTATTTGTGTAATACACACTCGTGCAGTGGGGTTCTGGGGATCAGAAAGTATTTTCAATGTTTTCCTGTAATGCAGTTTTGTCTTAGGAACTTAAAATAGGTGTGTGATCACAACACTGGGAAGTATATTAATGTTTTGTGAAATGCATTCGGTGTTCCATTTTTTCTACATTAGAATCCATTCTGATTTGTTTCTCTTTTGTGGACTTAACCGTGAAGCACAAAGCAGAGTTCTTTGTTTAAGACTAGCAGACTTGTGGCCTAGAGGTGAGTAAGCAGAGTGGAGACCAGACTCACTCTGTACTTGTAATAGCCTGGTGTGTGTATAAATGTGAATCCGTGGCAACAGGTCACCACTGATTACTTCATCCTTGTTCTGACTGAATAATCCCCTTTCTCCTCTCCCGTTTGTACCTCAAAATATACCTGAAACTGGCTCACCTTCATCTGTCACTCAAGACCAAGTCCTAAAAGTGCTGTCAAAAGCTAAAAATAATGATAAGAAATTATTCCTGATAATATCCCTGGATGCATCTTAAGTAGCATATTGCACAATTCAGTCACACCTCTGTCAACACTGTTCAGTCTCAGCCTCCATACAGCTTTTGTACCAAGTGAATGAAGAACAGCTGCAGTCATTCCCCTGCATAAGACCCAGGCAATTACAGGCCCATAGACCTCAACCTTTTAAGGGGCCAGTGTGGAACACCGACCCTAGCAGTGTATGACAAACAGTCAGAATGTGAAACACTGTTTTTGCACACCACGAACAGGTACCATTTCCATGGCACCTGACTGAAGCAGGCTTTCTGCCAAAAGTGAATGCAGTATCTGTAAAATTCAATAAAACACGCACACTTGATTCAAGTGATATAAGCCATACAAATTACTCCATTCATATATACTTGTACATTTTTT
Source organism: Protopterus annectens (assembly GCF_019279795.1). NCBI lineage: Eukaryota > Metazoa > Chordata > Ceratodontiformes > Protopteridae > Protopterus > Protopterus annectens. The sequence goes on along the minus strand of NC_056741.1, from coordinate 264,181,076 downwards.
TCTTGCTTATCCTTTCCTTCTTTCCTTCAATGAAATGTTCGTACTCGTTTTCCAAATAAAAGTCCAGCAACATGCAAGTAGCATACAGAAACATTGGAAACACAAAGATTTACTGAAAGTAAAGCAATTCTCTCCTCACACAGACAGGATCACCCACTACCAAATTAAATATTTACACCTAACAGTTAGTGTCTTGCATACTCAGACATGTAAAATTATTAAAATATCAGAATAGACAAGAAGCAACTGGAATAGACAAACCCAGATAGTTTTAATAGGTGTAGGTGTAACAATGTGAACAAATAAGCTGTGTTGGCAAACATCAAAGCAATACTAATTTCATAGACTTAATTGGATTCCTACCCTAACGTAGGAATGGGTGGGTGTTCATTCCCTTCAGGATAATAAAAACATTAAATATTTAGAGACATTAAGAAAAAGATCTACAGAACCCCATACCCAAACAATCAATAAATTTACATCCCGTTTCCCCCAACAAGGCATCTTACTGTTGCCCAAAGATCTAACATGCTTTTAAACAGTTAGCATCCCTCTTAAAAAGGAGTTGCTAGCCATTTTAATTTCCCATACCTCAACAAGCATTGTGAGAAATGTTCAGCAAAAGACATTGTTTGGCACAGTGAAATAGTCACTTAACTCCCTTTTTTTAGTTTGCACTTACCTTACCTCAGGTTAGGTATAATGCTTTTCCAGTAATAATCTGACAGATTTTTCCACCTTTAACAGACTATTCTGGGGTTAGGAATGAAAAAACAAATCTCAGTACTGCTCTGGCAATGGACGGCAGCACTGGTCAGCTGTGACCAGGGCTACGAATTACACTAAAAATGCAACAAATCTGCAGAACCTAAGCTGAAAAAGTATTAATTCAGAATACACAGACTGAATGGTCTAAGTATCTTGAGTCAACAGTTTATGAAGAAATAAAAGTACAAATGCAAAAGTAGAAACAAACTGTTGTTTGAATGTTAATATGTAGAGATAGCATTTAATATTTTTATCATTCCCCTATCTCTCCTTAGTCTTTTTTTTTCCTGGGGGGTTGGCTTTGGGATATATCATCTTCAGATTAAAATACATCATTTTCTTATTATGAAAAAATGTTGTAATTAGTAGTTAGGCATAATTACAAGCTAAAACTTTAATGAGTAAATATTTTATTACAGCTGCCTCATTACAAAGATACATGTGTAACCTTCGCATTCCACTTCAGATGTTCTGTGCCAAGGCAAAATATTTAATCCAAAGTCACTTCTAAATCTTCACTTCTTGTTTAAAAACACACACAGATACACGCACACACAAATGCAGCTTCACAAAATGATTCAGATCCAGATAACACAGATACACACACACACACACACACACACACACACACACACACACACACACACACACACACACACACACACACACACACACACACAAAAATGCATCTTCACAAAATGATTCAGATCCAGTTAATCAGAAGAGTTACCAGTATTCATCAGTCAAGGTTTAGTGTTACATCAAGGATTTCTCAGAACTAGACCCCTACCTTCTTACTTTGTGCTACCAGCAACTTTCACTGTTACTATTCTATGATAGAAAGAACTTTAGATTTCTGCTGTGCACTGAGTGTACACTTGTATCATGCCACAGTGGTACGGCGGTAGTGTTGTTACCTCACAGCAAGAGGTTCTCCCGTTCAATTCTTGGCTTGGCTTGGGAGTGCCTTCTGTATGGAGTGTGCATGTCCTCCCCGCGGTTGGGTAGCGTTCAAAAGACATGCGTGCGTAAATGGGCGTGCCTTCGTTGAAGGTTGGGCATCGAGCTGGCACCTCGGCATTTAGTAAAAATCTACTGCCAATCATTAGCCGACCGGAGTTCCGCTGTGGTGACCCCTTACTGGGAAAAGCCGAAAGGCAAACAACAACTGAGTGTACACTTGTATTAGCAGTGCAGACTGAATAATGGATACCTGTGTTTCATTGTAATATTCCAGAACTTCCAAGCACCCCTTGGCCTGGATTACTTCTCAGATTTACTTACAGACTGCATGGTCTCATCCTGCTGGTGGTGGGTGGACCAGTATATGTATTTCCGCTTCCCTTTCCTTCATGGGTCTCAAATAAATAACTGTTGTCAAAATTGTGGTCTGAAAGTAAATGCCAAAAATGCATTATTGTATCCTTTGGGAATCATCTACCCTAGCGAATTACCACTTTGGCAATACTTCCCTAAGAGCTGACCCAGTTGTGCAGGATTTGTGAAGTTATGTGGACAGTGCCCTAACTTTTGACCAACACGTGTTTATTATAAGAGAGTATTTCTATATTGCACAGCTTATAAACAGGGATTGTGTGTAGATCTGGGGATTTCAATATCCCCCTTTACTCGGTCCTCATTAGACCAGACATTAAATATAATGTCATCTTTGGTATGTATCTGTCCAGACACATGCAGCAACTGGAGTTCTCATAGAGATACATTACTGAAAGGATATAAGGCCTAAACAACATGTCCTACATGGATCGACTCAAAGCCCTGTCACTATACTTAGTATCCTGCAGACTGCTAAGAAGTGACCTGTGTTTGGCATTCAAAGCACCCTCCAACCCATTACTGATGGATTTATTGCACATTGGCAAATCAAATGGCTTCAGAAGTACTGCTAAAAAAACTAAAAGCACCAGGTTTTGGCCCAAATGAACTGTTATGGTTCAAAAGTAATCTTAATACACATGAACTTTGATGTCCAGCCTGTAAGTGAATGTCAGATGCGGTAGTCTCTTGTTCTGGTGTCCCTTGTCAACACTATTAATTCCTTTAGCAAGGTGACATCCTACTTAAAACTGGTTCTGCCATAGCCATTGACCATTTTAAGAAAAATAATTTAATAACTCAAGATTCCCTGCAGATGTCATTGTTTTGATTAAACTGGTAGGTCAGGTGATCCTATTGTTTACATTTAGACAGCTTTTAGTGTGATGGCTCAGGTTTCAGTACCTTGGGGGAAGGGTAATTTAACTCTTCAGGAAATGCTAACAGTTTCCTCTGTGTGCTCATTTTATTTACAGTCCCATGCTGATAGTAAAACCATATCACTACACTTTGAAATGTAGGGAAGAAGTGCTTATATGAGCTACTGTTTTTTTTTTTTTTTTTGCATCTTTCACTTTGGAGGCAGACACAAATGTGATTTTTTTTTTTTTAAATATTTTCTGCAGCACTCTTGTTTGGATGTACATCTAATGGAAAAAGACGTAATGGATTTACTGCTCTTTGATGTGCTTTTACATAATGTCCTACTGCTGTTCATTATATGAGAAAAGAGCACCACAACTATGCCCCTAGATGAGCAGTACAGGATGCATTACTGTTGGTGGAGGAGGACTAATCAGAATGTTACAGAAAAAAAGGTGCACTGTTACATTAGAAGCACTCAATAGCTAAGTAAGCTTTCAATAGTAGACATGTGGAAAAGACTGACTACTGTTCCACATTGCTAAAGAATTATCCCTGGTCCTAACATGCAAACAGTGCTTCAGGAAGGTCATCTGTAAAGGGTCTATATCAGATAACCGAAAGTTGTTTTCAGCAAAAGCTCACATGAGCGAAAATGCTGGAAATCGAAAGAGTGTTTGTGGAGTCTGGTACAGTGAGGAGTGGGATGTTTGCCCTTTCCTCACTGTAGTCCAAGCTCGGAGTTGGAATATATAGTTAGAGGGGGTATGGGGGGCACAGCCCCCCACAGTAAGGAGTTCGATGTCCAGTGTTTTTGCTCATGTGAGCATTCGCTGAAAACAACTTTTGGTTTTCTAATATAGACCCATCTGTAAAACCATTCAGCTTGGGTACCACCCAGAAAGAATTTTAGTGAGCTTATTCAAGAATGCTGTAAAATCTGAACTCTCCTAAAGCTGTGTTAATATACAGACAGTATTTTTTTTTCTTTTCTGCTTGTTTATGCAGCTTACCACATTGCATTACAAATCATATGCAACCTAAAAGCTCACTGTGCCATCACTACAAAGTTTCAGAAAGTGGATGAAATGCATTCCTCCTGTCTAACAAACACCATACCGAAAGGAATCAGGGTTTGCAAAAAAACTTATAAAAGGCTGTTTTATAATCCCAACTCACATGTCATTGAAAAGCAACATACCAAACATAAACGAAGGGTACCTGCAAGCTGTTGAAAAGTGATATAAAAAAAAATGTGAAATAATAACCTGACAAATAAAAGCAAAGAAAGAACAGTAATGCACCTTGCCAGTTCTGCTCCACCCCATGTTGGGACTGTTCCACCCAGTCCTTCTACTTGAATAAGCCCACTGGTCTGAACTCACACAACTTTGTACCAAGTGAATTACAGAGCTTATAGTAATAAGTGCTTGTCCCAAAAACTATGCAGCCTTCGAAGGGGAATCTTAAAATAGTGTGGGGGAAGGGTAGTCTTTTACCTCTATGTTAATGTTCTTTAGCACTAGTTATTTGTACTGCTCAAGTGCCAACTCCTTAACATACTTTGCCTTTATAAATAATTCCCCTGTAACTCAAATGATTCCATAAAGGTTGTCTTACATGTTGTGGGTGGCTACACCTCACAAATCCCTCTAGCTAATATGAATATCCTTCAGGGTTGTACCTTTTGCGGGTAAGGGAACCAAGTTATAAGATTCTACTACTATGCTGCCTGTGCCCTTTGTTGCCAAAAGTAACCACTGCTACTACTGTTTCCGTTTTATGGTTGTTAGTTTTCATGTACTCAAAAAATCCAAATCCCATCGAGCTACACGCTCGAGAGACTTGAACCTCAGCACTGAAATAAATAGGACATGCTGGAGGGACAGATTCATAACCCAGAGGCTCCCTTCACTCTGGAATAAAATCCCAGTCCAGGTTAGGCAGAGTCCCTCATTGACTCTTTTCAAGAGGAATCTTGATGAGTGGATGGGAGATCGTAGGTTTACCCCGGGTATCACTTCTGTGTCACTGTTAGACAGAGGCACAGTATACTAACCTCGAAAAAGGGCATAGCAAAATTAATTTAAAATGGGTGGCGAAAGCCAAACATACTCTGGCTAGGCTTATAAATGCCCTAGGGCAGATAGCCTAGTATGAACCTATGAACTGATTGCCATGTATGAATAAGAGATTTTTTTCAGAGATGCAAAGGAATTCCTCATGTAGGACAGTTTGGATAAAATGACAACATTCTTTGGTCAGATGACTCCAAGAGATAGTTGGCATATGCTACATGGACTTTGGTCAAGTAGTTAACTGTACCATATAAGCATATTGGGAGCTGATGATGTCCTGGCAGCCCTATCAGGCCTAAAAAGAATAACTTAAATCCAAAGAAAATGAAAATGGGGGTTAGCACTGGACTTACAACTGGGTTATTATGGGAGTTCAGCCTCATGTTAACAAAGGTTCACAAGTATATAGGCTAACAACTACCAGGGCCTTAATAAGCCTAGTCACGCAACCCAAGCCTAGTCATGCAACACAACCCAATTGTGTCCCTGTGTATCATAGACATTTATTAGGAGAGGTATGTTAGTTGGGAAGTTTTTAGAGATTATGTGAAGGATATGTTAGTTTGGGTGTTACTGACTGTCTCTGTATATCAGAGATGGGGCCAGACCTTATTTACTATCAACTAGCGGTGATATATAATCAAGTACTGGTCCATTTCTATGTTGGCATCTATGACCGCATAGAGAGATTCTGCTGTATTTCTTCAGATGATCCTAAGATCTTCAAGTAGAATGCAGCACAGACAGAACAAGCATGAAGCCGAATGGTGGAACATGGAAATCTGTGATATAAAATCATGGTCACAGTCAAAGTAAACTGGTACAATACACCCAGTGCACAAAGTATACGTGCTGGTGGTAATGATGGGGCAGATACAATGATACTGGAAAATACTTAATGTTTTACTCAAACATAAGCTAACCTGGGACTAACATATAAACTAAACAATAAAGCTGTAAGGTATCCTATGCAGTGAAAGTATAACTAGAGTGTGGCTGTTAATGTGATGAAACTGTAAGTACAGTAAAACAATACAAAACAATATACTTTGATGATAGATAATGAATAAATGGCCATGCAGATCGGTTCAATTCCAAAACTGCCACTATGGTCAAGTTCATGCACAGCCAGCATTTTTAAAACCAACCTCTCATACTTGCTACCCCATTTCAGTCCAATACCTCTTTCACAGGTGACATTGCTTCTTATAGGTTCATAGTTCATAGTTTAGTACTAAGCTAACTGCCCTTGCGAGCCATTTTAAGCCTAGCCAATTATCCCTTGTGAGGCTCAAACCCTGCACCTTGTGTTTGCAAGGCAAATACCTTAGCCATTAAGCCCCCCCCCCCCAACAAGTGGTATTTCTTTGATTAGGCTGCTACACACACCCATCACTGTTTAGGAATGATAGCATTTGTGTTATTCCTGGTGACAGTACCCTGCACAATAAAACAGCATGTATTTTTTTCTTTATGGTAGTACTGTAGTCATAGCTTTGCTACAGTGCAACAATTATAGAGGTTTATACTCCTGGGGTCTGTGGATGCATGTTCTTATAATGCTGGCTGCGCACTTCTAGTAAGGCAGAACAATCCACTGTATATTCATAGTAATGAGAGGGAAGAAATGGAGAGTACCCCGTGTAGCTTGAATAAATACTTCTTATTCTCTTTTCGTAATGCCTGCTCTGTATACCCTATCATTTTACCAGCCTTTATCACATAATGGACACCCACTTCAGTGGTGGACTCACAAAAGGGAAAACATGGTATACACTTGCACTTGTCAAAAATATTTTTTAGTCATTCACATTGATTCAGGTGGTCTTAGCTTCTATGGCAGAGCCACAGACTCTGTAAATACTGTGATTGTATACGCACGTCACATCAAAATGCCCAGTCTGATTGGTGTTGTCATCTTCTCTGTTATTTATTAAAATTCATTTACTGGGAAAGTCCAACTATGCCAAAATGTAGTGAATACCAACCTTGCTGTGGGAAACATCATAAGATATGCCATTGCTCCACAAAGAACCATGGGAGCTACTATGGTGGTGGACACCAACTTCTATATATAAGGAATGGTCTAAGAGCAATACTTCCTCTCTTATGGCAGCATTACTTGCAAAACCAACCTGGCCTTCCATGGCATATCTCGTTTGTACCAAGAATGCTCAGTATGAGCAGAACTGGCAGATAGGAAACTCCATCTGATTCTGCATATGCACATCAAAGATATTTAGAGTACTTTGTTTTCTTACAGACTATGCATGTAGTGGTAGAAATGTAGTGGTGTCTGGACTACCCCAGACAACAAACAATTTACTGACATCCCCTATAAAGATCCTTTTCATACATCTCCCCTTTGTGTATTTTTCCTCCTCTACTTGTATAATTTATTACCCTGAATTTTTGCTTACCAAGCCTTCAACTTTCTCACTCCTCCCAACCTCACCACACCTAGCTATAATTTCCCTTCTCACCTGTTTCATCCTGAAATCCTTCTCCTACTACCTCCCCTTCCAGATTTATATATCTCAGTGTAAAATAGTGCATGCTTACTAGTCTTTCAATGTGAAGTTGTGTGAATTTACGTTTTCATTGTTTTGTTGAACATACAGTATATCAATGACAGCTCCCAACTGTTCAGATTTTCGCAGAATGTCTAGATTTTTGTCTCGTATTTTAGAGCTGTTCCTAGTTTCGTCGGTTCATAGGTTGGTACTAGGCTAATGGCCCTACGGTCTATACAAGCCTAGCCATAACAGTTCCCCGGCTATTTCTACCCAGGACATTTACTTCCCTGGTCTCCTATCTAGCAGGGTGACTGACATGATCCCCAGGGTGAATTTCCTATGTCCCATTGAGCTGTCAAAGTTCATTTTGAAGAGGGCCAAAGAGGTGCCCTGTTTGACATGTATGGGCACTCTCTGGGACAGGAACCTATCCTTCCAGCATGTTTTGTTCATTGTGATGACCAGGTTTAGATCCCTGGAGTGCATGGCTGTGAGGGACTGGGATTTCTTTAAGTGTAGCATGTCCCAGCAGCTCTGGGTTTGATATGGCCTTGTATGTTAAGCAGAGATCGCCTCTGAGTAGACGATATGTGACAAGAGTATAGCTGGAGTTTTTTAGACGGTCAGCATAAGGCATCTGCTTTAGGCCTGTGATTCTTTTAGTGAGGTATTTCTGCAGCCTTTCCAACTGTTGGAGGTGTCTTGTGAGGTACATACCGAATGGGGCATTTGACACTCTAATGGGTCAAATGAGGGATGAGTACAGTGAGACAATGACCTCCTTTTTTACAGATGAAAAGCCCTTAATGATGAGATGTGCCACATAGAAGGATTTACTGACTGTTGTGGCGATGTGGTTATCGAAGGTGAGACCACTGTCCACCTGTGCCCCTAAGTCCCTTATCACACTTTCAGTATTTAGTGTACTGCCACTTGTGTGTTAATTCATGGGTACATGTTTTTTCCCAAAGGGGATAACTATACATTTCTTGGCATTGAGCTTGAGCCCATGGCTCTGGCACCAAGCATTTGTCTCTGTAAGGCCCTTTTGAAGAATATCCACATCACTTGGGGATTCAATAATGGCTTCCAGTTTGCAGTCATCTGTGAACTTTGTTAGCCAGAGTCCCTTGGTGTTGGTCTGTACTTTGAAGAAGTAGATGCCAATAAGAGAGGTCCCAGGACTGAACCCTGTGGTATTCCACTTGTCTGGAGCTGGATTTGGAGTTGACTACTTTTACAGTGTGGGTTCTGTCAGTAAGCCAGTTTACGACCCGTTGAGTGATGTAAGGATTAATGCCCAGCTTAGTAAGTTTATCTATGATTCCAGAGTGGGGGATGGTGTCAAAGGCCTTGGCGAGGTCCAGGTAGGCTGTGTGGACCATCTTACCCTCATCCATGGCTCTGGAGACTGATTCAAAGAAGTCAATAAGGTTGATGAGACGAGATCGACCCTTCACAAAACCAAACTGGGTGGGGTCCAGTGTTAGAAGGTTGCTAATGTCTTTGTTTATAAGTTCCTGATAAAACATTTGGTTTTCTGGCAAATTAGTGAGGACTGAATTAATAAAATAATGACAGCCATTTCAGTTTCAGCCTTCATATCCTTCAGAAAATGCATGGGAACACAAAACCTTTTATTCCAACAACTTTCTAAGATTGTACAAGCAATATTTAAGATCTGTCCCTAGTTTTGGCCTTTTTTCCCCATTAATTTTGGCTTTGCCTCGATATCTTGTACTACAAGGTTGAGAGGTATGATCAATGTAACATAGTATGTGTAACTAGAGTTCACAGTGTGGTACAATATTCATTATGTGATCAATGTAACATAGTATGTGTAACTAGAGTTCACAGTGTGGTACAATATTCATTATGTGATCAATATAACATAGTATGTGTAACTAGAGTTCACAGTGTGGTACAATATTCATTATGTGATCAATGTAACATAGTATGTGTAACTAGAGTTCACAGTGTGGTACAATATTCATTATGCGGTATAGTAAAGGCTACTCTATGTCCTGATACATACAGTAAAACGTTTAGCAATCTACTGCCAATCTTGCACTGCTTAATTCTGCAATTGTTTTTGAACCTTTGATTGTAATTAATACAATGTGACCTGCAGCTTATATTAACAGTGGGTCTATACACACTGAGCCGAGTGGAGGAGGGGCATTGACTACAACTCTGATATGAGCTATATAACAATAAGTATCCTTTTTTTTGGCTTATTTTTACTGGTTATTACTTCAAGTAATATATATATATATATATAGCACTTTTATCGCCTGTTGCATACTTTTTACTGTATTTTATTGCTATTAACTAATCTGTACGGTTAAACTAAAATTGTCTGCCTTACAGGGCCTGAGAAATAAGTTTTTTACTGTCACACTGTTTGTAAAGCTTTATAGCTAGTTTCACTGTGTGAAATGTATTAACGGGAAATTTTCTGTACTAGTTAAGCACCTATTTGTTTGTTCTGATTTCCTGCCAAGGAATGTATTATATAACTGCTTTGTTTGCAGTTAAAAGCATTCTGTAGAATCTCCTTGCTCCTTTATTGGTTTAAAAGCTTTCATTTTGTGGCTTACTGCTGTGATAAACCTTTCTGTAGTGTTTACTGTCTAAAAGAGTGTAGGCTACCAGCTTCAGTATTGTTCTCCACCCTCCCCCCTTGTTGGTGTCTTTGGAGTTATACTTGGTATCTTTACAGTTGCCTGCCCCTACTGTAAATTTGATTTGGGACACTCCTCCCAGTCTAGTGCATTAGCTGATTTTACCTAATACAGAGAGAACATTTGAGAAGGCCAACCCACTTAGTTTCCTAACCTTGAGTTATCTTCTGCTTCTTCTCTCTCCCTTTCCTTTACCAAAAAAAAAAAAAAATCTTTGCTAGACTCTCCCTGTGTTCTGCTTAACTGTAACAAAGAAAATTACACTTGTTTCCTTCCTTTCCTGTAACTAGTCTAGTCCAGATACAGATTTGCTATACCCAGGACTGTTTGTAAGCTTCTGAGCTCCCCAAGCCTTTCTGTGTTGGAGGCAAGCCTTCTGAGCACTAGGTAACCTATAAGGAGTGGTTTCTGGCCCAGAAATTGTAGTTATTGGCCGTTTGGGCAGTTTTTCCATCTCTCTCAACTTTTTGATTTAAAAGCCAGCATTTTCACTTGTTTCCCCCTTTCCTGTAACTAGTCTAGTACAGATACATATTTGCTGTATCCAGGACTGTTTGTAAGCTCCTGAGGCCCCCAAACCTTTTTGTGTTTGAGGGAAGCCTGCTAGCTTATCAGTGGGAGTGGTAAGAACTAGGTAACCTATCTACCACATAAGGAGTGGTTTCTGGCCCAGAAAGTGTAGTTATTGGCTGTTTGGGCAAATTTTCAATCTCTTTCAACTTTCTGATTTAAAAGCCCATATTTGCACTTGTTTCTTTCCTGTAACTAGTCTAGTTCAGATACAGATTCTTAGTTTTAGCACTTGAATTTGCTTATTTGTGCTCAGCACTTGTTCAGAACTTGTTGTAAGCACTAAATAAGCTACAAATTACTACAGCACTCAGCCTTCCTCATTACCTAGAGGAAAACAGTTTTTGTACTCACTTTCCTCACTTGTCTAGAGGAAAATAATTTTTTATTCAGGCATGTCCAAGGATCGGCTCTGGGCATCTTGGGGCAATGTAGCAATTGTCTCATGTACACAGACAACCCTCTCCTCCTACCACCCAACACTACAACCTGTGAGAGATGCACTTATCTAGCCAAACTGGAGGTAAAACTCTCTCCAACCAAGACTGAACTTGACAGTCAAGAGGAGAAGATAAACACTTGCACCACACTCATCACATAGTCCTACTAAACCTACACCACCAAAATCCACATATAGAAACACAAAAAACATTTGCAGAGGCCCTCAATAGTAATCTGCTCAAGCAACAGAGACCTCCAAAGCAGAAACGCAAGCAACCTCCACCTCCAACACAATCCAAATGACACATAGCCCACAGACTCAGCGTGCCAATAAATCACAGCCCATAAGGCAAAACAACGTACCCAACACATAAGTCATAGGTGACTCTATAGTCAGGCACACTGATGTCCCACTCACCAGGCTAAACAAGGAGAAGGTTACTGTCAGGTGCCAGGATCCACCACATAACCTACACACTCAGGTCACTCCACAGCAAGTACAAATATGACTCTGTCATTGTCCATGTTGGTGTGAATGACCTAAGACATACCTCCCTGGACTATATGAAAAGAGACATGGAAGAGCTCTCCGATCTTTTAGCCCAGGCAGGTACAACCCTAGCCCTGAGTAGCATCCTGCCATCGCCCAGAATGATACAGCAGTACAAGGACAAAATGACTGACAAACAATTGGCTAAGTTTCTGGTGTCATTCTAAAGGGATCCAGTATCTGTCTGCCTGGGACGACATGGTCGACAGACCATGATGCTTTGCCAGAGATGGCCTGCACCTGCCACCCCTGGGGATTCTGGATACTGGCTAAGGCTCTTGCTGCCCCTGTAGTGCCTTTTTCAGGTAAGATAAAAATGACAAATTCACCACCTTAACAGGAACAGGCAAGCAAATACTGAGGGTAATGCTACTCAATGCTAGAAGTCTAAAATCTCAAAATGCATTCCCTCGAGGCACTCCTTAAAATGGAGAACATCGATATCTGTGCAGTGACTGAGATCTGGTTCAAGGCTCCAGACCACACCCCTGCATTACCAGGCTATAACTCATACCACACTTTTTAGCCACCTAACCTGGACCGGAGCACCAAAGGTGGAGGTGTGTCCATATTCATTAAGGATATCCACACCTCCAGTCTAGTTGCTCAGCATAATGCATCTGAGGTTACCCAAGTGCAACTAACTCTGGGCAAAACTGCAATCCAAATTGTAACTTGCTACAGATCCCCCACCATGCTCCAGTATTTCCACTCCTCTTTTCTTGATATATTGGAAAATATCAGGGTTCAACCAAACACCCTAATAATGGGTGATTTCAACTACCCCACCATTAACTGGGAAAACTACTCATGTACCAACTCCTTTGCTCACCACTTTCTGGAATTCATAAATTCCAATGCCCTGGATGAACTTATCCATACCCCCACTAGGAGCAACAATATCATAGACCTAGTCATTACCAACATGAGTGACCAGTGTTCCACAGCTGAAGTCAATTCCTCGTTGGTCATATCCGACCATAAGCTAATCACCCTAGATATACACATCTCGTCCCCACTCCCCATTAAGGAAACCAGGGTAAAACATTTCTCTAAAGCCAACTTCATGCTTCTTAAGACAGAAGTGGCGAACGTCATGACACCCATGCAGATGGATAATACAGTTACGACTGCCGAATCCTACACAGTTGCACTCTATAAGCACTTACACGAGTGCATGGATCGTGCCATCCCAAACAGAACCAAGACACTATCCTCAACTCTTATTTCATACATATTATTGCATCCCTAACCAAGGATTCCCACACCTAATCCCTCCCCTGCCCAAAAGCCACATAGCACTAAGTCCACTTTCACCTTCAAGCATGTGCCCTCATCATATATAAAAAACTCAAACCATGGCAACTTCATCTGATAACTTTCCAAGCGAGTACCTTACAATAGCAGCCAAAAGCACTGCTCATCCTGTATAAATCCTCATAAATAGGTCAGTCCAGGAATCCCACATTCTCTCTCTATGTAAAATTCACGCATTATCTTTCTACACAAACTAGGAAGTTCAACAGACATCACTAACTTTAGACCTACAGTAATCTTAGCTTCATAGGAGGGTAGTAGGCTAATTGCCTTAAAGTGCCATTTTAAGCTTAACCAGTAACTAGAGGTGAGCATCAAACCCAGTACTTTGTATATATCAGGTGAAGTTCTTAACCATTATGCTGAGCCCACCCTCACTGAAATACCTAAAAAATGTACTCAGAAACCACTGCTAAACCATCTCTTGCAGGAAGAACTCATATCCCCCACATAACACAGGTTCCATACCTCCCATAGTACTTACACTGCATTCTAGCACTTACTGATACTGTCAATAAAGCTAAAGACACTGACAAACTGGTGCCAAAGCCAAGGATTACAACTCAGCACAAAGAAAAATGTATTTTAGTGCCTTTGGGAAATTGTCCACTCAGGCTAATTACTCCATTGATAAAACACCCCTATGAGTTGAACTGATAGTTAGAGATCTGGGAACATATATAGACAGTAATCTGGTCTTTGATCAACACTTAGCCATTTAGACACCAAGCTCATAAGCAAGGGTATGGCATCCAAGTCCAGGGAAGTTATAGTACCACTATATTCAGCCCTTTTCAGACTCATTATTGAGTACAATGCCCCCTTTGGCATGTCCCTAACCAGGCACTTGTAGTAGTTAGAATGCCTTCAAAGGTTCCTTACCAGGAGAATCCAGGGTATGAATACCCTGTCCTACACAGATCACCTCAAGGCCCTGTATTACCATTCTCCTGTACTCTCCAGGGTATGAATACCCTGTCCTACACAGATCACCTCAAGGCCCTGTATTACCATTCTCCTGTACTCTCCAGGGTATGAATACCCTATCCTACACAGATCACCTCAAGGCCCTGTATTACCATTCTCCTGTACTCTCCAAGGTATGAATACCCTGTCCTACACAGATCACCTCAAGGCCCTGTATTACCATTCTCCTGTACTCTCCAGGGTATGAATACCCTGTCCTACACAGATCACCTCAAGGCCCTGTATTACCATTCTCCTGTACTCTCCAGGGTATGAATACCCTATCCTACACAGATCACCTCAAGGCCCTGTATTACCATTCTCCTGTACTCTCCAGGGTATGAATACCCTGTCCTACAGGTCACCTCAAGGCCCTGTATTACCATTCTCCTGTACTCTCCAGGGTATGAATACCCTGTCCTACACAGATCACCTCAAGGCCCTGTATTACCATTCTCCTGTACTCTCCAGGGTATGAATACCCTGTCCTACACAGATCACCTCAAGGCCCTGTATTACCATTCTCCTGTACTCTCCAGGGTATGAATACCCTGTCCTACACAGATCACCTCAAGGCCCTGTATTACCATTCTCCTGTACTCTCCAGGGTATGGATACCCTGTCCTACACAGATCACCTCAAGGCCCTGTGTTACCATTCTCCTGTACTCTCCAGGGTATGAATGCCCTGTCCTACACAGATCTCCTCAAGGCCCTGTATTACCATTCTCCTGTACTCTGGTCTATCAGTAGAAGCTGGAGTCACTCTCTTTATTCTCTTTATACTCAGTTTCATATGGACTTTTGAGGGGAAATGTATGCCTTGTTTTCCATGCCTTCAGGGTTTCCATTATCTGAGACTTCCTTTTTTCTCCGTGTGTAAACAGTCCAGCCAACACTAGAACAAGAAACTGTAATCTACATCAGGGAATGAATAGAACGCCTTGCACTTCCCCTTGTTCTAGAATAGACTCTATCTTTGCATGTCAAGCAGTGTAGTTCCCTGTCTGCCTTCAAACATAAGTTAGACATTTAGATGGGCACCCTAAACTACAGTCCAGGACTTACAGGCCTTGCTGTCCTTAAGGTTATTAAAACTGTGGTTATTAGCAAGGAACACGTGTCCTCTAATAGCTTTGCATTTCTATGGTTGCTATGATAAGATGGTCCAATTAAGAAAAAGTAGGAGGCAAAAAATCTTGCATTAAAAAAGCCAGAACCTTCCCTCATCTTTTTCATTTATATCACAGCAGCTGTGGGATACAGCATGCAGTACAGATTCAAAGAATTTCTCCCCGGGTCTCCACTGAAAATGGGCCCCTGGCCCAGTCAGACACGACCCGGTAAACAAATGTAATAAATAAATGGTCACCTTATCATATACAGACACACACAGACACAAATGCGCCCAGTTGGACACGACCCGGTAAATAAATGTAATAAATAAATGTTCCCCTTATCATATACAGACACACACACAGACACAAATGCATGCATATATATTAGGACTGCAATTAATAAAACTGAAAAATGTGTCTTAAAGTTGGAAAATGTAATTTTATTTATTAAATAACCTTACTTGTGTGCATATCTTATTCACTGCTATGCACGCCACTTCTGTCACAGACTTTTGGTTATGGGTATGCTACATTGCATGCCTTGTTATGCTGTCTTGCCTACTGGAGCAGGACTGACACGTGCACACAGAAGCAGCGATGCTAAAATGGAACACAGCAAAACCTCAAAATTTGAGTATCTCATCCAAATTAACTTACTGACCATTAAATTACTATTTGAGTCCAAAACTTAAAACCAAAAGAAAAGGACTAAATCTCTACACTTCTGAAGCAGAGATGTAAAACAGTACCAAATTTGAATATAATTAATTAATCTATACCTGAATGTCATTTCTTTTAACAGGTTCAAAATGATAATAATTAGTAAGGTACCCCAAGTAAATATGCAATGAAAAATAAAAGCCCTTATTTTTCTTGGATGTAAAATTTCTACACAATCCTGGTGTTAACATTTGTTTTCAAGGTTTCACTGTCATTAACAGCATATACCACTGTCATTCAGTTGTGCCCTCAGTTGTATTCTGCTGTCACTCAATTGACGCTGCCCACTGCCAATGCAGTCAGGGGAAGGTGCCGCCTAAAATTAAATATTGCCGAAATGTGCACATAGGTATCCATGGGATAATTAATTTCTATAACTGAAAGGAAATCCCAGTTGCACATTACACACAAATGCAGGAAATGACAACAAATGAAGGATAACAGTCTTCTTAGGGTATTCAGGTCATTGAACCACAGGTATCAGCATGACTCAGTTATAGTCTATGTGGGCATAAATGACCTGAGACGTGTTTCTGGAATATATGAAGAGAGATGTAGTGGAACACGAAGTGTGTCTGATGCCACACTGAGCCCAGCATTGAGCACCATTTCACCATTTTCAGGGATGATGCCGTAATGTATACAAAAGATGATTGACTAACAACTGGCATCATTCAAAGGGGAAATAATATTTGTTGGCCTGGGAGGATATGGTTGTCAAACCATGCTGATTCACCAGAGACCGTCCGCATCTGTTCCCTGTTGGCTCTCGGACATTAACTACAACTTTAACCATCCCCATAAAGGCCTTTTTAGGCATTGCCAACCTGATTAACCAGCCAACATAGCTAAACCAACTCAGGATAAACTAAAGGACTTACTGTTCAATGACAGAAATCTAAACAAAAATACACTACTCCCTGCAAGCTTTCCTCACCCTGGAGAAGGCTGTATAGTTACTGAGAGATGGTTTAAAGCTATAGAAAGCAATCCGGGAGTGCAGGGCTGTAATGATTTCCACACATTAACTGCATACAAAGAGAAAAAAGATGAAAGTGTCTCACCCATATCATATCTTTGCAAGCTATAGGTCCCTTTGTATGACCCAGGAAACCCACACCACTTACTTGAATATACTAGAGTCGCTCTCCATTTGAGCTGACACCATGCTCATGGGTAACTTCAACTACCCCCATAAAAAAATAGGAATCATACATGACTCCAAACAATCAGGCCCAAAGATAACTTGACTTTGTCAATGCAAATGCCCAGGACCAGTTAATCTGTAAGCACACTCTGGGTAAAAACATGCTTAACATATTCCCCACCAACATGCATGAACATTGCACCCCCCTGAAGTGTAACATCCTCAATGGTCAGGTCCAGCATAAAGTTGTCTCCTCCAGAATAAAACCTGGGACAACAACTAACCCTGCAACTTATAGGAATTAATCCTATGCAAATTTCCTACTAAGTGACACCCTGACAAAATTTCAAGCCCCCCCCCCAAACCCAGGGAACACTGTTGTCTATGCAGAATTACTACAAAAACCCTTCACAATCATGTATACAGCTACATAAAGGCAGCAATACTTACCCAAAAAAGAACAGGAAAAAAAGCCACCCTGGTGGAAGCCCAGCATCAACAGTTTATATCAAAAAGAGAAGAAAGTCATGGCCAAAAATAGGAAGTGCAATGCCCAGCAAGAGAACTCCTCATCAAACTAAACAAGCAACATGATTAATGAAGTCTATCAAAGGCAGATTTGAGTTAAAGTAGCCACCCACACTGAGGACAATCACAAGGGACTCTTAAAATATGTCCACAGCCTCAAAGGCAATACACAACAATGTGCTGAACTGATTATAAATGGAGCAACTTAAAGAGAGCTGAAGGGTATAACAAATCTACTAGTCAAGAAATTCATCTTCAGCGTTACTCTCTTTCTCCCCATACATCTCTTAAAAATTAGTTGCAACCATAACTCCCTAACCACCAGTAGGAAACGGGTCTTCAGTGCACTCTCCAAAGCCAAGAATATTGCATCCATGGACCCAGATAGTATCCCAGGATGCTTTCTTACTAGCATGAAACATTACCTGTCTGATGCACTATAATCTCTGTTTAATTGTAGCCTCCAAATAGGCTTTGTGCCACAGGAGTGGAAGACTGCAGCTGCTGTACCCCTACATAAGGACTGGCCATCCACAGACTCAGGAAATCTCTGATCCATAATCTTGACTAGTTTCATATCTAAAGGCATGTAAAGAATGAGGATGAAGGTAACCTGCAAACACTGGACCCATCATAGTTCAGCTTTGTTAAATGAAGGTCATGCCTATTAAATCTGGTGGACTTTTTTGAGAGGGTCACCATAGCATTGGATGAAGGTAAGACTGTTCACACAGCTTAACTTGACCTGTCGAAGTCTTTTGATAGTATATCCCACTCATGCATTATAGACAAGCTCACTAATTTAGATATAAACCCTTTCATCACCTGTTGGATAGACAAACGGGCTCACTGATAGGACCCAGGAGGTAAAAATAGGTGAGGCCACACCCATCAAGAGGCCAGTAATTAGTGGAGTCCCCCAGGGCTTCTTACTGGGCCCGCTCATTTTTGGCATCGATTGCTCTGGAATGGAAACAAATGCTGAAGGTTTATAGCTGATTAAGTTTGCGGATGATTGCAAGCCACTGGTTACCACTGACTCCCCTTCAGATACTAGCATTCTTCAAGAAGGTCCATCTCTGACTGACAGTTGATGCCAAACCATAGTCATAAACAAAATGCTGAGAAATGCATAATTGCATCACTTGGGAAGTCAACCATCCCAGCTAACTACCATGTTGATAATACTTCCCCAAGAGTCGACCCATGGTAAATTATCTGGATGCGCACATAGAAGACAGTAGCCTTACTTTCAACCACCACATCCAGTAGTCTGTATAAAAAGTCCTTTTATGTTGAGCAGCTTATAAGTAAAAGCATGGAGTCTAGATCCAAATAGGGCATTATCCCACCGTACTCCACCATTTTCAGATCAATCTTAAGAGTACAATCCTCCCTTTGGTATGTATCTGACCAAGCATATGCAGCGACTAGAGTGACCTCAGAGGTTCCTAACAAAAAGAATACAAGGTGTAACAAACCTGCCTTGTGCAGAGTGCCTTGAAGCCCTTTCCCTCTATTCAGTCTCCTATAGATTGTTGAAGGGTGATCTATGCCTAGCTTACAAGGAATCTGCAAACCCCACACTTATGAATCTCCTACATATTTGTAGGTCAGAGTACCAGAAATACAATACCTAGGGAACTGAATTTTGTCTGTGACATAAAGAGAACATATCAGGTACACAGATGTGTCCCAGAGACTGCAACTCCCATGGAACAGGCTTCCCATCCATGTGAAGCTGAGTTTGTCTTTTTCCCAGTTTAAGTGCAACCTAGACCATGGATAGGGAATAGGAAATTTACACCGGGCCTGCCACCCATGTCCAATATGGATAGAGGTAGCTTATAAATGCCTGGATCTCACTGTCCTATTCAGATACAGGACATCATTATTCTTTTGGTAAAATTTGGTTAGGCTTAGAAAGGCCCCCTGGGTTGTTAGCCTAGTAACAATCTGTGAATCTATGAGTTATCATGGCTATGGTGAATAATGACATTGGAAACTTTCAGACACTGGATACAAACCAGTTTGGTTTCATCAAGGGCAGGTCATGCCTACTTCACCTAGTACACTTGTTAGAGATGGTCACCAGTGCAATGGATAAGGACAAAATTGTGCACACTGCCTGCCTCAATCTGGCCAGGGCATTCATCACAATACTCCACTTGGGTATAGTTGACCGGCTCTTGAAATTATTGATAAACCCCGATATCACCCACTGGTTAGCCAACTAGCTCAGAGACAGGAACCAAGAAGTCATGGATAGGGGAGTCTACCTCTGCAAAAAAGGCCAGTGACCAGCACCCTCTTTTGTGCAGGTCTTGTTGAGCAGAGAGTAGATGCTGAGAACCATTCCAAGAATGCACATGGACTCCTTTCCACAAAAGCCTAGAAAAGGCATTGTATCATCTATTGCTGTGGTGAAAAAAAATTTATGTGAAAAACCATTATAGACCTGTTGAAGGTGAAAGGCCATGTCACTAAATTTTGATTGTGCCACTAAATGTCTAACTGCAGATAATAAGATCACTATCAGGAAGCTAGCTACAGCTAGGCAGTCCCATTCCTACCTCAGACAATACAGGACCACTCCCAAACTGCACATACATAAAGACACGCACACACACACACACACACACACACACACACACACACACACACACACACACACACACACACGGTTGCAAATAATTTTATAAATATATACAAGTATAAAAATGTCCCTGCAGTCTGTAGAAAATGTTATATACAAGGGTTGGCTATCAAATAACAATTGAAAAAAGCAATAACGTGGTGTAAAGTTACACAACCAGAAGCAAAGAAACAAATGTGAGAAAAATCTCACACATACTGAAAATAAATTGTTACATATACTATGCAGTGAAATGGGCAATATGTAATAAATGAATCCTAGTATACAACATTTTAAACTATTTAAATCACAAAATGATACAAAAGAAAGTACAATCAGTTCATAACTCTTACTTATCTGCTCCTCCAGCAGTTGCACACAACATATAAATTGCATAAATAATTCATCACAATTTAAATAGGAATTTCACAAGCATTAAAAAATCACTTACCTGTAATGTCCACCTGTGTCATATAATCATCTGCCTTTGTCTACAAAGCTGATATTTTCTTCAAACGACCTTCACATAACCAACCTACTACCAAAACAAAAAAAATCCCCATTATCTATAAAAACTTACCACAACATAACCCAAAGTCAGAAGTTTTCCTTTCACGAAACCTACCAAATTCAGTTCATAATCCCAGTGTCACCACCAACAAAAAAGTAAAATTCTAAAGAAATTATATTAATAATCAAGAAAATGACTGCACTAACCTCTCAACCAGCCTTATGTTGTGACCATATGTTCTCTGAGCTGAATGCTGTAGAAAATGATACAAATTCATCAACTCCTAAAGAATGATATCAACCACCCCCTCATGATCCAAGAAATGAAACAGAAAAAAAATCTGACAAATGATTCTCCACAGGAAGCACCCAGGCTATGCCTAAACTCATTACTTTGTAATGAGTGCATTACCTCTTTGGCAAACTCAAATAAAGACATGCATTGAACAAATGGATACATTGTAAACAGCCCATCATTTATGCCTCTCATTCAAAATTAGGGATCAATGCAGAAGACAGTGTAGTTAGTGCCTCATCAAGCTGAATATGGTCATTTTCACCTCTGCTAGCACCTATTGTTTAATCCAGGGGCCAAGATCAAAAATGCTTAACACATATCCAAGGATGATGGCTGCGAGCTTAGAGTAATTATATGCAACATGATTAATTCAAGCTTCTCTTACCACATACTGTGCCTGAGACATGACTAGAACATGTCACTGTTTTATAAATTTAGCCAGCCTTTTAGTTCATGTAATAAAGTTTAAGATACTATTGATTTTGTGCTGATATTTCAATTTACAGAAAATGAAAAAATCTGTGTATACAATTTTAAGTGCATTATTTATGAGCCTGTCACATACATGCAACATATTCAGAGAAATAATTACAGTGGAAATATGGGGAACCACAAATATCAGCTTCTCATGTGGGGAAGGGCTGTATTAACAGAATATAGTGTGAGGGGAACACATTCTTCTTCTCACATCACAGCAACGACCAAAATTTCATGATTTATGGGTTGGGTTGATCTTTTCTAAACTACCATCAGCGAATGTAGATATACTAAACTACCATCAGAAGTTGGCCTGAAGCACAGATGCAGAGTATTGCACATGTGCATATATTTTAGGGATCATGTGAGTCCATTACGGTCCTGCAATGCACTGAATAGTGCACATTCCATTTATATAGCATGCGTAGCCCAGTGTAAATGACATATTTGTGAAATAGCTATACATCATCCACAGTGAGAACTAAAATACAGAGTAATGAGAAATGTTTCAAAATGGTTTAAAGGAGACACGCAGTTCATTAAGCAACTATAGTCCATTGTCATATTATGAAAGCATGTATATGAGTCGACATGAAAAAAAAAAAAAAAAAAATATATATATATATATATATATATATACACACACACACACACACAGTGGATATAAAAAGTGCACACACCCCTGTTAAAATGCCAAGTTTTTGTGATATAAAAAAGAGACCACAATAAATTATTTCAAAACTTTTGCCACCTTTAATGTGACCTACAAACTGTACAATTCAATTGAAAAATAAATCTGTTGGGGGGAGAATATAAAAAATAAAAAATGTACAATAAGCAGGTTGAATAAGTGTGCACACCCTTAAACTAATACTTTGCTGAATCACCTTTTTATTT